>NW_022631001.1:29242569-29501909 GCF_010015895.1 Lontra canadensis | reverse complement strand
GTAAAAAAAAAAGAAGAAAAAAGTAAAAGTAATTTTATCCTTACAACAAATCTGTGTTGGTTTGTTATGCCTGTATTTCAGGTGAGGGAATTGTGGTTCTGAGAGCTGATGAACTTTCTTCAAGGAAAAGCAATGAGAAAGTAGTAGAACAAGAGTTCAAATAGAAACCTCCAATTATCTCTTCCCAATATCCCTATGAATTGACAGTGAAGAGGGATTATTCATTTATAAGAAACATGGGGACCAGTGTGTTTTGCCCAGAGTAAACTGTATGCTTGCTCTAG
The DNA here is from genome assembly GCF_010015895.1 of Lontra canadensis. Classification (NCBI taxonomy): domain Eukaryota; kingdom Metazoa; phylum Chordata; class Mammalia; order Carnivora; family Mustelidae; genus Lontra; species Lontra canadensis. The sequence continues at coordinate 29,501,625 of NW_022631001.1, read as the reverse complement.
CAACATTCTTTCACTGAATGATGATTTACCCATGAAATAATTTTCTTCATTTAGCATATCTATCACTCTATTTGATGCTGACAAGGTCCTTGGCACTTCAGGCAGGACCTCCAGGTAGCAAGGCAGAGGTGGGAGCAGGAGAGTAGTTAGTGCATGCAGGGAACAAGATTATATTCTATCTACATTCCTGTCCTGAAGTCTCTTCCAGTAGTTGTGGGCAGGAAAGTACAAGACCTAGAACCAGACTGCACTTGCTCTCCTCTCTGCAAAATTCCTGTGCTCAAAGCCTGAAAGATCCTACATTTAGCCTGAGAATCCCTATCATAAGACACATCTGGGAAGGTCCACAGGAGTGGTGATCTTTTAAGTTCTACCGTGCACTACTTCAGAGTGGGGGCTGCACTGGTGGCAGTTACACTTGTTCCCAAGGAAACAATGCCAAGTGTTTCTGTGTGGAAGGTAAAAATTGTTAATGGTTGATCTTTCTGCAACCACAGTTAGGTAACAGAGTTTAGACCAAGAACGGCCATGAAGGTGAAACCTTGGACATGGGACCCATGTGTGCAAATGGCTCCACCCAGGGATTTGCTTGGATGCAGACCGTGGATGCTCCCACTGCAGGAGAAGGACTCACAGGGAATGTGCTCTCTGGTCTCCTGGTTGCCCATGGTTCCTGCTCCTCTGAGATCCATGCTCCTTTTATGGCTGGAGGTGTCCCTGTGTCACCTCTTCCACAGAGTTATAGGGCTGAGGAGAGTTTAGTCAGTTCTTCGCCATAGGAGCATGCACATAAATTTTCCTGGAGAAGATTCTCATCACAGTTTCCTTACCTTTCTTTTCTCAGGGTTTCTTTATTTAGACTTCTCAAGAATCTCTAACCTCTCTTGCCCTTATTTTATTGACAGTGCTGAATCAAGCCTTTTACAGTATATTCTCTTGGGAAACAGACCATGAGACTTCAGGGCCCTAGTGCTTAACAAGAGCACCAACTCCTGTGAACAATGGGGAGAGGGGCCACAGTGGAGGCAGAGTTCATAATACCAGCCTCCAGAGCCCTTGGAGGGGCCAGTTTAGTGCTTTCTCCAGCAGCCGGAAACAGCAGCAGTACAGCCTTCTGAAGCTGGTGAGTCTCAAGCTGGACCAAGCAGGATGATTGTGAGGAAGGAGATAATGAGGAGAGGATGGACTCCAGGACCTTAGTATGCAAAGCAAAAAGAACTCTTTCCGTAGGACCTGGTATATATGCTCACCGTGCCAAGATGCTTAGATCTGGTATAAGGCTGAGTGGCAGGAACTGACCTAATGCTGTTAGAGGTGAGGCTGAGTCATTTTGTGTCCATCCAGGGTTTACAAACTTCTGTAGACTCAAAGACCCCCGCCCCCCACCAACCCCATATCATGGCTGGGACACCAAGACCCTGTGCCTGGTTGGTCAGAATCTTCCTTTCTGTGCTCATCTAAATTCATCTATGAGCCAAGGTGATCGGTCTGTTTTCTCATCTGGGCTCGGGTATTCTGTTGTAATTTGTTTAGGCAAGGCTTGTCTGATCTTTCCAGACTGTCAATATATCATTGGCAAAGACCATGTTTGTTCAATAGCACTTAGAACAAGGATCACCCCTCTGTAGATGTCAGTCTGCAAGTACAAATGAATGGAACTGAATATTGAATATCAGAGCAATGCCCCAGATGGCCAACGAGTCCTCATTTCTCAGATTAGGAGACCTCAATTTCACTGAGGAGAATGCAGAAAGAGAGGAAGGATGGTCCCAGCTCTTAAGGGATTTACTAACAGAGATGAAAGTATATTACCACCTGGGAGAAAATATCAGTGTTGCAGGAGGTCTGTATCAGTTAAAAGGTCCTTGGTGATGTTCTGGACTCCAATCTCTCTGCCCACTCATCCTCTCTTACACTAAACTCTGTAGGTCTCCCCACACTTCAGATATATCCTTCTTCTTTGCCTGCAATAGCTTTCCTTCAGATGTTCATCACTTTTTCTTTGGACTCCTCAGGACTCCCCAGAAGCTTCCACCCTTCTGTGTGATCCCCTGTGTCCCATCTATAGCACATCACTTCCCAGCCTCAAATCCTATGTACTTCCTTACAGTGTACATGATCATGCTACTCTCAGGTGGACCTCACACGGTTGTGCCTGCACACCTTACCCATGTCTCCTGACATTCTGCTCTCCTGCCTGCTTCCCCCGAAGAACTTAGGATCTACCAGCCCCTAGCATCTTTTTATCAGTCATGCTGAACATCCACATAGATGTTTCTTCTCTTGCCATTGCCTACAAAGAGAGTCCTCCTTTCCCAGGTGAATGTGGCCTCATTTTTGTATCTTTCTCTGATGCCCTCAGCTAATAGTGTCTCTTGGCCTAATAGGGCCTCAGGAAATCATAGACCTTTTTTTCTCCCCACAACAACATCTGAAGTTAAATATCATTTATTGATTTCATGTGAGGAACATATGTATCACAGAATTTAAATAGCTCTCAGGGTCCTTTAATGTGTGTAACAGGCTTCATTTCTGTTTGAAGCTAAATTTTCAACCATATCACATTGCTTTGTTCATCTGTGTATGTGTTCTTTCCAACTGTTTGTAAGATCATCTTTATTACCACAAGTATACTGTCTTATAAGTGTGTGTAAATCAGTTTTCCTCTATTAGTTTTTGCCTAATGCATACTATACATTTGTATGCCTAACATTAAGACTAGGTATAGAAAAGGCACTGACCATTTTCTTGCTTATTCAAGAGATCAGGTCATGTCGAGGATATAGAACTTAAGGATTATGGAAAGGACAAGGCTTTACTAAAAAGGTAGTTATGTTTTCTATCCTTTTTATGTCTCTGATTCACATTGAGAGTCATTTCCTAATCACATATGAAAATACGAGGCAGAGTCGATGCATAATTGTCCCTACTTTATTTTAGTCCTTGAATCTTTGGTTTGTTTTAAAGCCCTATAATGAGTAGAAAGTGTGTGAAGTGTGTTTTTGTGTGTGTGTTCACATGCTTGCACGCACATGCGTGTGTATGTGTGTGTGTTGTATAATCTATATTTGGGAAGTCTGGGATATTCAAATATTCAAAATGAAAATCTTATCCAATCTATTGGCTCCTATCTTCTGTGGCAGCTAGTCTGATGCCTTGTTTTCCAAATTTATTCTTTTTGAAGAGATTTATCAGGTACCACAGGTGAACAGGATCAGTAATCCCACCTATACTGTTGAGTTGCTGCCAGGGATCCCTCTCCTAGTTTACTCTGACTCCCTTGCTGTTTTCTGATTCTTTGGCTGGGACAGCCCTTACTGTCAATCTTCTTTGTACTTGACCACTCTGTTCTTTGTTTAATGGTGAGGGAAATAAGATGGTTTCCAACAAAAGAAACAACTAAATAAAGCAGAGGAGTTTATAGAGCATAGATTCCACATGGGTAGAATAATTGGATTTTGGCCACAAAGGATCACAGATAATGTTGCTTACCAGATAAATGGATTCTGTATAGGTTTATATACCTGAAACATTAGTTCCAAATCTACCTTTGGTGAATCTACTGGTATACCCCTCAGTACTCACTGTCTGGTGTACCCCTCAATACTGACTGTCTCTGTTACCAGAATATGAAATATATAGGTGTTTCTAAAGAATCCAAGCCAAAGAAATACTCTAGAACATCACAAAGAGAAAATACAGCAAATAACACGGTAAGAGTGATAAACTCTATGCTTTTAAGAGTGAAATCCTCTTTGGGACTAGAAGATATTACTGCTCTTAGATGGGGTTAAGGGATGCCCTACCTTTAAACCAATATTCTTACAGAATGAAAATTAGAAACCCTGAAGCCAGGCCTTGTCTGAGTCAATGGAGTAGAGGGCTGGGGTTTTCTGGAAACTTCAGTTCTGCTTAGTTCTGCTAAACAAAACTCTCATAATTTATTCCTTCTAAATTCCAAAGGAAGGTAGGGCTTAGTTAAAATTGTGCTTGTTGAGGCTAAATAATGTATAGTGGCTGAAAGCAGAGAATTTAGTCAGACTCTTTTGTCATAGTCCTGGCTTCACCACTTACTGGCTGTCTAATTTTGATCAAACTACTTCGCTGTTCTGCCTGTTCCTTTTAATTACCTGGAAAATTAGGATAATGATATTATTTACTCTTAAGTGTTTTTTTAAAATTAAATGTGATAGTTAATCTAAACATTCAGCATAATGTGTAGCACATGATAACTTCTCAGTTAAAGGTTAGCAATTATTGAGATGGGATGATGATGATGATTTGAAAACTTGATACGGGTTAAAAGTCCTGATGAAAACCTGAGTTTTAATACATGTAGAACACATATGTGATGAGCACTGGGTGTTATATGCAACTAATGAATTGTTGAACACTACATCAAAAACTAATAATGTACTTATTATATGTTGGCTAACTGAATATAATAAGAAAAAAAGAGAGAAAAAAAGAACACATACTTTATATGTTGATGTATTTTTGTCCTTTTGAAGGGACTCTGGATTTTTAGCTTGTTCAGGATACTTTATATGGCTTCACCCAGCAACTACTCCATTGCTCCTGTTACTGAATTTCTCCTCATCTGCTTCCCTAACTACCAGAGTTGGCAACACTGGTTGTCCCTGCCCCTCAGCCTCCTCTTCCTTCTGGCCATGGGGGCCAATATCACCCTGCTGATCACCATCTGGCTGGAGGCCTCTCTTCATGAGCCCATGTACTACCTGCTCAGCCTCCTCTCCCTGCTGGATATCGTGCTCTGCCTGACGGTCATCCCCAAGGTCCTGTCCATCTTCTGGTTTGATCTCAGGTCCATTAGCTTTTCAGCCTGCTTCCTCCAGATGTTCATCATGAATTGCTTCCTTGCCATGGAGTCCTGCATATTCATGGTCATGGCCTATGACCGCTATGTGGCCATCTGCCACCCACTGCGATACCCATCCATCATCACTGACCAATTTGTAGTTAGAGCTACCATATTTATTGTGGCCCGGAATGGCTTCTTTTTTCTTCCTGTTCCAGTTCTTTCTTCTCGGCTCAGATACTGTGCAGAGAACATCATCAAGAATTGTATCTGCACTAACCTGTCTGTGTCCAGACTCTCCTGTGATGACATCACCTTCAACCGGCTCTATCAGTTTGTGGCAGGCTGGACCCTACTGGGCTCTGACCTTGTCCTTATTGTTCTGTCATACTCCTTCATCCTGAAAGCTGTGCTAAGGATCAAAGCTGAAGGTGCTGCAGCCAAGGCCCTGAGCACATGTGGTTCTCACTTCATTCTCATCCTCTTCTTCAGCACAGTCCTGCTGGTTCTGGTCATCACTAACGTGGCCAGAAAGAAGATTCCCCCAGATGTCCCCATCCTGCTCAACATCCTGCACCACCTCATCCCCCCAGCTCTGAACCCCATTGTTTATGGTGTGAGAACCAAGGAGATCAAGCAGGGAATCCAGAAGCTGCTGAGAAGGCTGTAAGAGGTAAAATGGATCAGATACACCTTTGGAATTGTTAGTAGATCTCAGGAATTATTTTTATGTTGGAAAGGAAATTTTACTTTTTAAACCCAGAATGGATTCTGATTCTTTTTATCTCAGACAACAATGAAAAGATTCTGTGAATCCTTGTTTCCTCCTGCTTCAAAGGAAACCATCTTTCCTGGATTCTGTGGTCACTTGCAAATTTGCCCTGACTGACTCCTTAACTGAGGGTCTTGCCAAGCCTTAGCCAAGTGGAGCTGGATTGGAGTGGGAGTGTTCGGCCCCAAAGGAACAAACTTTATAGTTAAAGAAATCTGCCTGTCCCGATTTGCAAAGAACACAGATGACTCTCCTGCCTCCTGTTTCAGACATGGCTTTTGTGTTGTGAGGGGTTGATTGGGCTGAAGTAAGGACATTCAATCAGAATTTTGGTTTTTGGGGTTGAGTGCTTTATTGTGAATATCCCTGACTCTCTTTTTTGGCACCTGTGGCAGATGTGTCATCTCCTGGCTCCTCGGATCCTTAATAGGGGTTGACCCTATTAAGGTTTTCCATTTGTGCAACTTCCCTGGGAGCATCTTCTCCTACTCACCCTCCCTCCTTCCTCCTCTTTCTTTCTTTCTTTCTTTCTTTCTTTCTTTCTTTCTTTCTTTCTTTCTTCTTTCTTTCTTTCTTTCTTTCTTTCCTTCCTTCCGTCCATCCTCTCTCTCTCTCTCTCTATCTCTCTCCCCTTTCTCTTTCTCTTTCTTTTCCTTCCTCCCTTCCTTCCTTCCTAAGATTTTTTGTTGAGATTTTTATTTGTAGAGGAGGTAGAAAATCTTTTAGGGTTTTTTTTTTGGGGGGGGGTAGACTTGTATTGTTTGAAGTGTCTTATGTTCTTTACCTCATTATCTTCATGACTCTGTAATCCTCACTTTATCCCATATACCTCCTATAAGGAACTTAGAATGCTACATCACATTTCAGGCACCATCCCTCCCCAACTATGACCTGTGCATCCTAGGCACAACTCAGCTGTCCAGTTCATTCCTTCTATTGCCATGTTTGCTTCAGCCTTCAGCCTGGGCTGGTATAGCTGTTGACAGTTTTTCCAGGATGACATAGAAGCTCTAGACTCTGATTTTCATGAATAAATGTGTTCCGCTATTTTTCTATCCCCTTCATGATGCCACATGTTAGTCCAATGTTTCCAAGGAACATTTTATAATAACTACCTGTCTCTTTTGTGGATGAAAATTAAGAGTTTGTAGTCTGTTATTTTACCAAGCATCATTTGAAGAACATTCCCATTGGACTATCCTACTTTCTTTTGTGTCAAAACTTTTCTTGGGGTGCCTGGGTGGCTCAGTCAGCTAAGTCATGATCCCAGGGTCCTGGGATTGAGCCCTGCATTGGGTTTCCTGCTTCTCTCTCTCTCTCTGCCACTCTCCCTGTTGTGCTCTCTTTCTCTCTCTCTCTCTCTGTCAAATAAACAAGTAAAATCTTAAAAAACAGAAAAACTAAAAAAATATTTTCTTTGATGAATGACTTATATTTAAATTTAATATTTCTGTACTATTTTAAAAAGTTATATATTTTGCAGCAATTATTCTCTTTTCTTCCTTAGAGACCTCTATGTTTTGGCTCTAACAGACTTTCAGACTTACCTCAAACTTTCTTTGTTTCCCCTACTGAGCTAAAGTAAACTGCTCACTTTTCCCTGAACATCCCCTCTTTGTGTTTGCTGTCTGTCTTTAATCATTTGACCCTTTCAACACAAACCTTCATTTACTAGTATCATCACTGCTGAACCCTATATTTCCCACGAGGCTGAAGTCAAGCAGCACTTTGCACAGGGGGACTTCTTTTAATGACTCTCACCTGGAATCGCTACTCTAGCATCTTTAGTATCTATATGACTTTCTCTGATAGTGTCATGAGTTTCTTTTCGGTTGAGAGAGTATTTTATTCATCTTTTTATTCTGCATGTTTAATTTTATGCTTCCTTATGTAGAGGAATTTAGAATAAAGATACATTTTATTAGTGCATATCTTGTCCCTCCTGTCCTTTGAAAACTACTAAGGAACAATGATCAAATCTTATAGTAATATGTGTTTTTATAGTACCTAATACAGAGACTATTTTTAGCCAACAATAAATGGAATTTATCTCACCCTCAGGTTGGAATAATCAGAGTAATTGGGATTTGATTCTTAGATAGACCAATCTGGCCAAATTTGCCAACTCAGGTTTTATGAGCTTTGGCTAAACTTGTTTCTTTACCTTGAAAATGGTGATAATGATCCTTATCTCTTACCATTGTCTTGAAGAGTAAATAGACTAAGTATGAAAAATTTTTCTCAGTACCTTGAATGTACATACCTTAATTACATAGACATTAAATGAATTGTTATTATTATTTTCCTAAGCACACTGCTTTCCCTGCTGCCCTCTGAATATGAAGCAGGTTATTGTTTCACACCTCATTTTCCTTGAAGTAGCAGATATTTGTGTCATTTTGTCTTCCTCTAGCTCTATAGTCATTTTATTACTAATACATTTCCTTGAGAAATCTTTTACATATGTGAAGGTTACTTTTGAAACTCCAAACTATTTGGTGCTGCATAAATCTGTCAGTCAGGCATATTCTATTCATATCTATTTCAATCTGGGTATGCCATAAGGCTACCTACAAGTGTACCTTCTGGAACTGCAAAGGCCGCCATGGGTGATACGTGGCTATGAAACCATCCAGTGCTCACCTCCTTTGAGGCTCTCTGGCTTCCAATGTCACCTGTCCCCCAAAGCTGCCTCCACATTTCCATCTGGGATAGTGAAGGGAGAAAGGCTCTGGCACACTGGTCATGAAACAGCAGTCTGCTTTCATCACACCCAGACAGCTGTTGTAGTACATTATCTTACTGACTTGAGCCCACATGGTATGCAGTTGCTCGATTGCTTTGCAGACCCTGCCCAGGGCAGTAGAAAGGAATATCACTCTCAGTTTACCTGTAAAATAACCAAAGAAATAAACAGAGCCTAAATTCTGTACCACTTATTTTCTACAGGTCCCGTAGAGTTCTTACTTTAGTCCAATTCCCCTTTTCTAGGCTATAAGGCTCTTGCAATTTCTCTCAGAACCAGCTATGACTTGGCACTTCATCTGAGAAAAGCTGCAAAGCTATGATTCTCTGCTTTGGAATTGTTCTCAGTAGAAAAGAGTGATGGTATCATTCTTTGGTGTCATCACCTTTGTTTGTATGCCTTTCTCTTTTCTGTTATGATTTCATCTGTGTGTATTATATTTCCTAATTTAGACTCTTCCTGAGTGAGGCCTTCTGATTCTGGCACATGGATGCTACATAAACCAGATGGTAGCAGGAATCTGGGATCTTCCCTTCTGTGCAGGAAGAGGTGGCAGGGTTAGAAGAATAAAGTAGAGCAGCATTATCTCAGTCCTAGGCAATAATCAGAGGCAGTGGTAGCATAGATAGTGAGGTGAGGGTGATATCAAACCCAAGATTCCCTTTGGAAGACATAAAGACAAGTTCAAAGCAAAAGAGGCAGTGTCTTACCCAGCTATGGGCCATCATCTGAAATGTGATGACAAACCCAGTCATGGGATTCAGACCTTGTGGAAATGAGAAAGAGAACCGTGTCCAGCCTCTTCTCCAGCTCCCTCACTCCTATTTCTGGTACCTAGAAGCTTTCCACAGCATTTCCCCTTTACTGCTGTGTATACTCAGATGAAGCCTATACTCACCAATAAGTTAGGTTTTCATGTTCTTATCATGCCCTCTCATTAATAATAATTTTTTGAAGTGTCCATTCCTATTTCCAATTTTAGTATATGTGCTGCCGAAGCGAGCACTTCATTCCTATTTCCAATTAAGCCACTGCACTGGGGGTAATAGAGGAAATGATATGTCCATAACATGCTAGCTGCATGGCCCATTTTTGTACAGTGGCCATAATGAGATGACCCTAGTTTAAGGATAATATTAAACTCTCATTTAATCATAATTTTTCTAAGAGTACACTTAAGACCTGAAATAAATTTCTCTCTGTTCTAAGTCTAGAAATATTTGTTTTAAAAATGTATGTGCTCTTCATTTAGAAGCACCCTTCTCCCAAAAGTTTTCCTCAACTCTCTCCTTGTTCACTGCTACTCCTATATTAGATTTTTCTTCTCTGTTTTCTCTGCTTTCTTCTCTGCCTCCTCTCCTGAGAATATGTACCTTAGGCTCTAGGTTCAGATGGCTAAAATAGTTTTAACCTCTGTGGGCTGTGGGGAGGGAAGAGAGAGGATGGGCCGTAGGGCCTTAAAAATAGCCTCTGGAGCCTCTGAAGGGCTTGGGTGGTGCAGTAAATAGTCATAAATAACAGCGGTAGAGTACAGCCTCCTCAAGCTGGTAGGTCTGGTTTGGAGGCAGGAAAATCATGAAGATAGGAATGACGCAGCATGTTGGCCTCCAGGTATTCAGTATTCAATACAAGCAGGGAGAAGGAATCTTCTGGTAGAATTGTAGCAGGCCTGGTGCTACAGATTCCGATTCTATCAAGTGGTCTGAATCTGGTTCATCACTGCTTTGCACCATGGGGTTTGAACTCATGAACCTAAGATCAAGACCTGAACTGAGAAAAAGAGTTGGACGCTTAACTGACTGAGCCACCCATGTGCCCCTGTATCACTGCTTTTATTTAGGAGCAAAATTTTTCTAGTATAAGCTATACCCTTCCCCTTTAGAAAAGCTGAGAGCAGGGTGAGTGCTCTTGAATTAAATCTATATCTTCATTATTGCTTATGGTAGCTAGAGACCCAGAGCTGATTTCCTCAACTGCAATCCTGGTTCCCTACAGAAGATTGCCATAGAAGCACTAGATTGGATAGGACCGGTAATCCCAGTTGCCTTGATTACTCCCTCTTGGCCATATGCTTTCATCCTGCCTTGTTTCCCAGTGCTCCTTCTTGCTTCTCTCACTGGGACAGAAATGATTTCTATTATTCATGTTACCATGCTCCCCAGAAGACTGAATGTGGAGTCAATTCCTTATTTTTGGTTCACTGTAAAGGAAAAAGAACATAATGACTGACTGGAAATGAAGCAGATGAATTTATAGGAATAGATTTGTTTCTTTAGGGTAACTGGAATCTAGTCACAGGTAAGTTTGTATGGTCTAAGAGGACAAACAGTTTTGTCTAGATTTATGTTTGAAGCTATAGCTGTAACCTTGAGTCTACCCTCTGAACTCTACTGCTTTGTCACCCTTTGTTAACAAAACCTAGTTCCAGGACCCGAATATATCTTATGTGGAAGAATGGTGTTCCTATAGACCACATTTGGAGATATCTAGATATTCTGGTATTCTTTGTTGACTAGTGACACTAACTGCAAAAAAAAATTTAATCACCTCATTGGTTTAAGTTAGGGGTCAGGGCAAGAGTGACAATCTAACTTGAGTCAGGGAGGTAGGGGTTGCTGGAAAGTCCTAATCTCTGATAGAAGCATCTATGTTATCTAAGCTGGGAGCTCTGGATGTGTTGATTATCTCTGTCCTTAATCATTCCCATCCTGAAGTTTGAAAGATCAATTTACTAAATAATCTCTAAAGGAAATTTGATGGGGAGTATTAAAAAAGAAAATAAACTATAAATTTGAGCTGACCCAGGGTCAAATGAATGGAATTTCCATAAATAACCCAAGATATAGATACTATTTGCCAATACAAAAAGTGAATTCATGTTAAGCAAAATAGAAAGAGGAATGTTTAGTTTCCCAGAACTCTAGATACAATGTCCAATACAGTATACATCCAGTCCACGTGTGGCTATCAGTGCTTGAAATGTGGCTAGTCAGAATTAGGATGTGCTGCATGTATAAAATGTGCCTGATTTTGAAGACTTAATGCAAAATCAAAAAGAATGTCAAAGCTCTTTAACAGTTTTTCAGATTGATATATGTTGAAGTGATAACACTTTGGCTATATTGAGGTAAATAACATATTATTAAAATTAATTTCATGTATTTCCTTTGAGTTTTTTAAGGTAGCTACTAGAGATGCAAAATTATGTATGCAGCTCACAGTGTATTTCTATTGGAATTGCTGCTAGAGATTCTATAGCAAATATGGAAACTGATAGGCAATATTGTTGATTAGGCAATATAGAAAAACAAATTTATTTTTTCCAATTTCAAAATCTGCCTTCAAATATTTACACTTACTTTACCTTCTTACCTGTCAGGAAAGACAGGGAAGTTGGCTTTAGGAGGGTTGAACACTGATTAGGACCACTGCCCTTGTTTTGTTTGTTTGTTTGTTTGTTTGTTTTCTTTTCAGTGTAATAGAATTCATTGTTTTTGCTCCACACCCAGTGCTCCATGCAATCCGTGCCCTCCTTAATACCCACCACCCGGTTCCCCAAACCTCCCACCCCCCACCCCTTTAAAACCCTCAGATTGTTTTTCAGAGTCCATAGTCTCTCATGGTTCACCTCCCCTTCCAATTTCCCTCATCTCCCTTCTCCTCTCCATCTCCCAGGACCACTGCCATTGTTGATAAAAACTGGCTTATTTTGGGCATCCTCAAAGCATGGAAAACAAAGTGTCACTGAACATGTCACTCAGCGTTCTGAGATAAGCCTTAGCATGGCAGCCATATAAAGTTTATCTCAGAAATGTCTTAAATGCTCATAACGGGTTAGGGTGTACCAGGCCAGGAGTCCATGTGAACCTGGGTTCAGTGTTTGTGACTGGGTTTGTGACTGATGGATAATCCACACGGAATCAGATGAAAACAGCAGTTGTTACTATCCCTCACTCTTTGGTAGTAGTGTTGGACTAAAACTGCTGACTCCTGCAATTTCTTGTTCTTATCCCTACTGCTTGCCCAAGATATTAGAAGACTTTTTCATACCTTCTTGTCTCAAAGTATATTCTTTTTTAGACTTCTCTAAGATGCTATTTCCTATATAAATGATAGCCATGACTCTACTGAAGTCTTTTTTTATTGTGTTATGTTAGTCACCATAAAATATATCATTAGTTTTTGATGTATTGAAGTCTTTAGGTATTTCATGTGGATGCATGTAGTCCTGATTTCTCCTTTCCCTGTGATGTCATCTCTTGGAAGAGGAGCAGGGGTATGTATTTGTGTAGGGCCTATGGTTGATCTGCTCTATCAATAGAGCCTGCATATGTGTCTTGGTATAATAGGTAGTACTAGTATAGGAGGTAGCTGTAGATTCAGACTTCATAATTTCAAAGCATGGCTACACCACTGTGATTTTAATAAAATGACTTTACTTACTTTTGCCTTTGTTTCCTCCTATGTAAAATTGGATTATCAATGGTGTTTTGTTATAAGGAGGATGATCGTGTAATTTATCAACCAAGCTGGGAAACTATTAAGAGTGTGTAAGGGCTTAAATGGGAATTATCCCAGGCAAATAGGAAATATGGTCATTCTACTATCATCCTACTTACAGGATTTTTTTTAAAGATTTTATTTATTTATTTGAAAGACAGAGATCACAAGTAGGCAGAAAGGCAGGCAGAGAGAGAGGAAGGGAAGCAGGTTCCCTGCTGAGCAGAGAGCCTGATGAGGGGCTCCATCCCAGGACACTGGGATCATGACCTGAGCCGAAGGCAGAGGCTTTAACCCACTGAGCCACCCAGGCGCCCCTAGTTACAGGATTTTTAACAGGATGGATGAGTTCATATTTATAAAGTACTTAGGAGGGGATTATACAAAGTGAAATAAGTCAAGCAGAGAAAGACAATTATCATATTGTTTCACTTATATATAGAACATAAGGAATAGTGTGGGGGACTAGCGAGGAAGGGAGGGAAAACTGAATGGGAAGAACTCTGAGAGGGAGACAAACCAGGAGAGACTCTGGACTCTAGGAAACAAACTGAAGGTTACAGAAGGCAAAAGGGTGCAGGGATGGGGTAGCCAGGTGTTAGGTATTAAGGAGGGCACGCACTGCATGGGCCACTGGGTGTTATATGAAACTAATGAAATGTTGAACACTACATCAAAAACTAATGATGTACTATATGGTGGCTAACTGGACATAATAAAAAAAAGAATAGTGCCAGACACTTAACTATTATTATTTTTAAGTGGTTCTATGAAAAATAAGTTACTTCCCCATGGGTATTCTTATTGTTTGGATGGATTTATTCTTGTCTTACCCTTTAAGGTTTTCTGAAGTGTCAGTAATGAGTAGGACACTTTATATGGCTTCACCCAGCAACTACTCCACTGCTCCAGTCTCTGAATTCCTCCTCATCTGCTTCCCTAACTACCAGAGTTGGCAGCATTGGCTGTCCCTGCCCCTCAGCCTCCTCTTCCTTCTGGCCATGGGGGCCAATGTCACCCTCCTGATCACCATCTGGCTGGAGACCTCTCTTCATGAGCCCATGTACTACCTGCTCAGCCTCCTCTCCCTGTTGGACATAGTGCTTTGCCTTACTGTCATCCCCAAGGTTCTGGCCATCTTCTGGTTTGACAATAAATCCATCAGCTTCTCAGCCTGCTTTCTCCAGATGTTCATCATGAATAGTTTTCTGACCATGGAGTCCTGCATATTCATGGTCATGGCCTATGACCGCTATGTGGCCATCTGCCACCCACTGCGATACCGATCCATCATCACTGACCAATTTGTGGTTAGAGCTACGATCTTTGTTGTGGCCCGGAATGGCCTTCTTACTATGCCTATCCCCATACTTTCTTCCCGGCTCAGATACTGTGCAGAGAACATCATCAAGAATTGTATCTGCACTAACCTGTCTGTGTCCAAACTCTCCTGTGATGATGTCACCTTCAACCGGCTCTATCAGTTTGTGGCAGGCTGGACCCTACTGGGCTCTGACCTCATCCTAATAGTTCTGTCCTACTCCTTCATCCTGAGAGCTGTGCTAAGGATCAAGGCTGAGGGTGCTATGGCCAAAGCTCTAGGCACTTGTGGTTCCCACTTTATCCTCATCCTCTTCTTTAGCACAGTCCTGCTGGTTCTGGTCATCACTAACGTGGCCAGGAAGAAGATTTCCCCAGATGTCCCCATCCTGCTCAACATCCTGCACCACCTCATCCCCCCAGCTCTGAACCCCATTGTTTATGGTGTGAGAACCAAGGAGATCAAGCAGGGAATCCAGAAGCTGCTGCGAAGATTGTAAGAGGTAAAAATGGGTGAGAGCTAACCTGGAGAATTGAAATTGATGATAGGGAATAGTTTTCATGATGCATAGGAAATTTAGTTACTTCAGGAACAAGTTTGGATTTTTCATTCTCCAAATTTTCAGTTGATTATGGGGATATTCTTATCCTGACTCCTACTTTCCCTGCACTGACTGGAACCTTAGTTTTTTTGCATTCTGGAGTTATCTGGAAGTTTCTTTAACCTCATCTGTGTGAGAGAGACTTGTCAAGTTATATATAAGTACAGGGACTTAATTAGAGTGAATCTCTTTTTCAAATAAAGAAAAAATAGTATTCTAGTCACTTTCAGTGCCTCTCAGTTTCCTCAATTGCTTAATACTTAGATACGTATTAGACCACTTGGTTCTACCTGACACAGTTCAAACTGGTTTTGTGTCATGAATGGATCTCCTGTGAAGTTACAGAAGTTGGCTCTAAACCTTTGATTCTTACAGTGAGAGAATGACATGTATCACCCACTGCCTCCTGTAAGTCCTGCCAGGTATTGTTAATATATTTATCTAATGCCACTTCTTTGGATTATGAATTTCCTGGAGTTCTTTACTTATTTTTAATGAATTAAAAAATACTAAGATGACTCATTTTTCTGTGTGTGCATTTTGTTTTAAGTGGAAGTGTGTGTCCTGTTTTCAGATGTGCTTTACTAACTTGTGTCTTCATCCCCTCCTATCTCACTTTTCCATCAGATTTCAGGCACTATCTATATCCCCATTTTTTCCTGCTTATCTTAGATATACCCTTAAGTCGACTTATTCATTCTACTTTCAGCTCTGTTGTGTCAATCCTCATAGTCTGTGCTGGTGCCAATATAACATCCTATGGGATCCGGACAACCATATTAGGGGGTTATTTGAACGAGGACAGGTGTGTTTAATTCTTTTCAGTTCCCTTCCTGATCACGTCCTGAAAATGGTGGGGATTCATGTATTAGACAATATTTTCTGGGATTAATTTGCATTGGCAACAGAGTCCCCTCTTTATTATTATTTTTTAATTATTTTTTAAATTTTTTAAACAGGCAATTAGATAAAGAAGGTATGGTCCATATTTACAATGGAATATTACACCTCCATCAGAAAGGATGAATACCCAACTTTTAAAAAAAATTAATTTTTTTCAGTGATCAAAAATTCATTATTTATGCACCACACCCAGTGCTCCATGCAATATGTGCCTTCCTTAATACCCACCACCAGGCTCACTCAACCCCCCAACCCACCTCCCCTCCAAAACCCTCAGTTTGTTTCTCAGAGTCCATAGTCTCTCATGGTTTGTCTCCACCTCCGGTTTCCCTCAACTCACTTCTCCTCTCCATCTCCCAATGTCCTCTGTGTTATTCCTTATGTTCCACAAGTAAGTGAAACCATATGATAATTGACTCTCTCTGCTTGACTTATTTCACTCAGCATAATCTCCTCCAGTCCTGTCCATGTTGATACAAAAGTTGGGTATTCATCCTTTCTGATGGAGGCATAATACTCCATCAGAATATATGTATATATATGTATATATATGTGGACCATATTGTATATATGGACCATATCTTCTTTATCTATTTGTCTGTTGAAAGGCATCTTTGTTCTTTCCACAGTTTGGTGACTATGGCTGTTGCTGCTATGAACATTGGTGTACAGATGGCCCTTCTTTTCACTACATCTGTATCTTTGGGGTAAATACTCAGTAGTGCAATTGCCTGGTGATAGGGAAGCTCTATTTTTACTTTCTTAGGAATCTCCACACTGTTTTCCAAAGCGGCTGTACCAACTTGTAGTCCCACCAACAGTGTAAGAGGGTTCCCCTTTCTCCACATCCTCTCCAACACTTGTTGTTTCCTGTCTTGTTAATTTTGGCCATTCTAACTTGTGTAAGGTGGTATCTCAATGTGGTTTTGATTTGAATCTCCCTGATGGCTAGTGATGATGAACATTTTTTCATGTGTCTGATAGCCATTTGTATGTCTTTGGAGAAGTGTCCGTTCATGTCTTCTGTCCATTTTTTGACGTGATTATCTGTTTTGTAATACCCAATTTTTGCATCAACATGGACAGGCCTGGAGGAGATTATGCTGAGTGAAATAAGTCAAGCAGAGAGAGTCAATTTTATCATATGGTTTCACTTACTTGTGGAACATAAGGAATAACACAGAGGACATTAGGAGAAGGAGATGAGAAGGGTGTTGGGGGAAATTGGAGGAGGAGATAAACCATGAGAGACTGTGGACTCTGAGAAACAAACTGAGGGTTTTGGAGGGGAGGTGGGTGAGGGGTTGGGTGAGCCTGGTGGTGGGTATTAAGGAGGGCATATATATATATTATATATAATTTTAGCAAGCAGGTATTTATTTGGGGAAATAGAATTGTAATTCAGGAGACACACATTCAGGTAGAAAGCCAAATTGCATTCCAAAAGAGACAAAGAGGTGGCAGAGTAAGGGGGAAATGTCCTGAGTGCAGTTCTCATTCAGGTCCTCTATGCACAACAGGGATTGAAACTGGATTAACTAGATTGGTTGGATTAATATGCCAATGAGGGATTGGGGGTTGTTAAACCATATTGTCTCCTTTCCTAGTGAAGGATGCTCATGATTCAGGTGTCATGATGATGAAGGAATTAAGTCCAGGCTGAGGGTTTGCAGCTGGCAAAAAGGTTTTTTTTTTTTTTTTTTTAAAGTCCACGGTTTCTTCTATGAGGACTTGTATAAATTCCCCCTCCTTTATGAAGGGAGGGCACATATTACATGGAGCACTGGGTGTGATGCATAAACAATGAATCTTGGAACACTGGAAAAATAAAAAAGTTTAACAGAGTCCCCTTTTGGATACTGAGAGCCTCACATATAAGAGCCATTTGAGAATGTCTTCTAACATAGCTGATCTATGATGTACCTAGCCATTCTTGGAAAATTTACAAACTAATTTATCATTCCTATAGCATTGTCTTTAACCAAAATAATAGCTTTGATCCACCCTCTCTTCTCTTTTCCACAGCTCCAAAGACTGATCCTAACCAAACACTGTCCTAGTCACCCATCATTCCATTTGTTCCTAGATCATTATTTTCATATTATACCCATTGATATTTTTTCTTAAAGTCTATGCTCAAGAATCTTCTTCCATATAGGAAACCAGTACCAGTGTCTTCATTTGACAAACTGCAAGTCTCAATTTAAACTCCACCTTCTTTACAATCCTTCCCTTTATTCACCCCAGCAGAAGTAATCTATCTTAAGCAACATGTGTATCTCCCTCTAACACTAGATTATGAATTCCTGAGTCTGTTGAGAGTTTTATTCATCTTCTTAACTTTATTTACTTATGGCTAGTAACACAATTATTTACGTATCTTAGTTATTTTTGTTGAGATAAAGTGAATAATTTATACATGAACCTCTTGTTTCTTATTTCCTCTGAAAATTAGGGGAAAGATCAAGTTGTTAATATATTCTCCAAAGCACTTTACAAAAAACCTTATATAACTCACGTTCAAGTTGATCTTATATAACATAGTACCTAAGATTGCTTCTCTTGGATGAAATAAGACTGAATCTTTATTTATTTGAATCTGAGGTATACCAGTTGGCGCTGACTGGATGTGTAATTTTTGATTCACTGATCTGAGCTCTCATTTTCTCATTTCAGAATAGTGATAATAGGCCTTTTATTATGTAATTTATCTGATTATTGGGTGACCCACTCTAGGAAAAGTTTTCAACCAGAGACTAAAACATCCTAAGAACTTATAAATGGGAACCCATTTTATTATTTTCTTATAAACACTGATTTCTCTCATGTCTTCAAAAGAAGATGCTCTTCATTATCTTATATACCATGACGCATTTCAGAGGTGCTCTGCCTTGCTCTGTGTGTCATTCCTGGTCCTCAGTGCAATTTCTTGATTATTGTGCATTACTAACTTGTAAAATCCTTTCCTTATTTAAACCTCATGATGTTGTGCCATGGCACAATCAGTCATTCCTTGTTCTAAGTCATCTTTTAAAATCTTGGTCCTGCTGCCTCATTTCAGATGTTGGCAGTTGCCTAAGAGTCTGGCTGGAATGCATCCAGACTAAAAGCACCTCTCTTCACAATGAAAGCCTGGAGGGATCTCAAGTGAGCCAGTGAAGAACATGTACTCACAGACTCACTGCCTGTATTTCTATAATTTTTCATGTCACTATTTCATTTTTAAAAAAATTATTAAATTAAATAAAATTTAATTTCATGTTACTATTTCATTTTTAAAGTTTTAAATTTCATTCAAAAATGAAATATGAATTTATAGAAAAATGAAATTTTCTATAATTCATCTCTTGAAGCACACAAAAGTATTTCATAGATTGTCCACATTGGCCATCTTTTTTTTTTTTAATTTCTGGATACCTAGAATTTCATATCTAAAGAGATTTTAAAGTCATCAAATCTAGAGTCTTCTTGGAATTTCCACTAAAGATTATTTGATAAATAAACATTCAAGATTTCCTTAATTTCCTTGATTGATAAGAAACTATCTTCTAACATTTGGGACTGAAAACCTCTGTTTCCATTTGGGATTTTAAAAATTCTCTCACTTGTGTGTATTTTTTTCCTTGGGCCCCTATGGAAACTTTATGATGAGTTAAATTTCTAGTACTAGCTTCAATTATTTTAACAATGTTCCATTTAAGAGCTTGTAGGCCTGATGGTTCTAAAAGAGGTATATTGCCCCCTCCCTTTATAAATAATATCTTATTTCCCTGTAATGTGCTTTCTCCTTTATAAATTCTATTAGGTTAATATTTGTCACTGATTTTTGTACTTCCTACTGAATCAAGCAGAATAACAAACACATAAAAGATGTTTAACACATGCATATGTGATAGATTAAAAGAATGTGGAATGTACTAAAATGGGAAAATGAAATGATATGTGGAATGAAGCATATAATAAAATAGAATGTGAGAGGTAAATTTTATATTTAGGAATGTGGTCCTAAATGTCTGGTATTTCTTACAGACAATAGTCCAATGCATGCATTTTTAAGATGCTCTGGGTGAAGAGCTATAAACCTTTCTTTTCTCTTTTTGTATTTAAATACATACATTTTTCCTTCACCTTTGGAAGTATGTAGGTCTGTGTAAGTGTGTCTGTAGGTACGTAGGTATGTTTGTGTAGGAGTGAAATACTTCAGGGAATGGTGATGACGAGGACAGGAAACTCAGCATCTCTATTATCTTTTGATCTACAAGAGAGACAATATTATGACTTTAGCAATCTTATGAAGCCCAGCCAAGAGCATAAGGCAACAAGAAGCTGAAGTGTCATACACTGGCAGAAGACTACTAACTGAATAAGGTACCACTTAATTTTACACAGTACCTTCAAAACATCCATTTAAAGGCTTAGCACAAGGTAAATCAGAGAAAGACAAGCACTGGATGTATCACTTATATGTGGAATCTAAAAAAAATCAAACCTGTAAAAAACAAAAAGTAGAATGGTAGTTACCAGGGGATGGAGTGTGGGGGGGATAAGACTGATAGTGTGTAAGGGTGTAAACTTGTAATGAGTGGTAAATACCCCATAGAGATCTAGTGTACAGTATAATGAATATAGATAATAATACTGTATTATAATTATTTAACATGATAAATATTGCTCCAACAGCAATCACATTGCAATATACAAATATAGCAAAGTAATACCTTCTGTATACTTTAAATTTATGTAATGTTATGTGTCAAATTTATTCAATTTAAAAAAAGTCTTAGGGGAAGAAATACTTTGGGTTAGGGTTTTCATTCCACCCTGTATATAAGAGAATGAGAATGCGCCCCTTAGATATTGGTGTTCGAGGATCCAAAAATACAGAGTTTATTATCCACCAGACATACATTATTCCACCAGATACATTATTTGACTAGACATAATTTTGGTGGAATGTCTGTGAGTTAGAACAAAACATGTGAAGTGTAGCTCAGGTTTTCCTCTAGAAGGGATGCTGAATGGAGAAGCTGAGAGAGGAAAATTATTATCCACCTTTGAGATATATAGGTGGACATATGTATCTGGGTATATTTGTGGACTCTCTAACTGTTTAAGTAGTTGGTTGGTTTGTCTGTCTTTGTGCCAATAGCATACTGTCTTAATTCCAATAGCTCTGTAATATGTTTTGAAATCTGGCACTCAATATAAGTCATCCAGTTCATCTTTAAGACTGCTTTATTCAATCCCCATATGAAGCTTTACAAATGACTTCTTAAAACAAAAGAGGGAGAAACTGCTGGGAATTTGGCTGGGATTGCTCTGAATCTGGAGATTAACTCTTGGGGGAGAGTTAACCTCCTTACAGTGTTAAATTCTACAGTCAATAATTACATTTCTGTACTTTATTTATGTACCAATTTTGTATCTTTCAGTGTAGATTATGTAATCTTTGTTTAGACTTATTCCTGGATACTATTTTTTTCTGATGTTATTATGAATGTGTTCTTTTTGATTTCTATTTGTTGTCATACATAGCTAATTTGTGTATTGACTATATTTTGAGTGACAATGCTAAATTCATGTATTAATTCTAGTTTTTTACCTTTGGGTTTTCTAAATACTCATTATACTTTACAAAATGACAGTTTTATTTCTTTCTTTGGAATCCTTCTGCTTGTTATTTGTTTTTTCCAGATTTACTATATTGGACTGAGCTGCCAGTGCTGTGTTGAAAAGAAGTGGCAATAGAAATTTTTGCCTTGTATTTTGTCTTTATTATTTAGCCATTGATTACCAGGTCTGCAGTAGGTCTTTTGGAAATACACTTTATCAGATCAAGGAAATTCCCTCCTATTTTAATCTGCTAAGATTTTAAAATGGATATTTACCTTCATCAAATGCTTTTTCTGCTTATTTTGAGAGGATCACAAGGTTTCATTTGTTATTCTGTAAGTGCATCAAGTCACATTAGATTTCAAATATTACACTTGTTTGTGATTGCTTACTATTTTCATATATCATTGCATTTGACTTGCTGATATTTGTTAAGAACTTTTTAAAAAATATTTATTTATATGAGAGAAAGAGAGAGAGAGTGTATGTATGTGTGTGTGTCGGGGGGAGCAGAGGGAGAGGGAAAGGGAGACTGAGAATCCTCAAGCAGACTCCCCACTGAGTGAAAGCCCAATAAGGGCTCAATCCCAGGACCCTGAGATCATGCCATGAGCTGAAATCAAGAGTCAACTACTTAATGGACTGAGGCACCCATATGCCCTGTTAAGAACTTTTTTATCTGTGTTCATGAGAGAGATTGATTTATTTCCTTTTCTTATTATGGTATTTATTCCCCTATTCTTTTATTTTTAATCTCTTTGTGTTTGTATATTTGAAGTGGGGTTTTCAGAGATAGCATATAATTGGTCTTGCTTTTTTACTCAAACTCATAATTTTTGCCTTTTAATTGGGTTGTTTATTTACATTTAATTTTATTATTGATATGGTTGGATTTAAATCTACCATCTTGCTATTTGTTTTCTATACAATTTACCTGTTCTTTGTTTTATGTTTTCCTCTTTTTATGCTTCATATTGGATTATTTCTTTTCACTCTTCCTTCTCCTCTTTTGGTTATTAATTAAAACTTTGTGTTTTTTTTTTAAATTTAAATACTTTTTTTATTAATCATTTTTAAAAATTTATTTTCAGCATAACAATATTCATTGTTTTTGTACCACACCCAGTGCTCCATGCAATCCGTGCCTTCTCTAATACCCACCACCTGGTTCCCCCAACCTCCCACCCCCCCACCTCTTCAAACCCTTCAGATTGTTTTTCAGAGTCCATAGTTTTTTTTATTTTAGTCGTTGCTTTAAGGTTTATGATATACATCATTAAACTACATCACAGAGTGCCTTAAAGTGATATACCATTCACATATAGCATAACAATTTTATAATAGTTTGCTTATTTATTCGCCTATGTAATTATCATTTCTAGAACTGTTTCTTTGTTTAGATCTAGATTTTCATCTGGTATCATTTTCTTTCTGCTGAAAAAAGAATTCCTGTAATATTTTTTACAGTTTGGGGCTCCTGGTGATGAATGATTTCAGTTTTCATATGCCTGAAAAAGGATTTTTTCCCTTAATTTTTGAAAGGTATTTTAACTAAATAAAGAATTTTGAGTTGACAACTTTTTTTTTTTTTGTACTTTAAAGATGTTGCTTCACTGTATTCTCACTTAAATGGCTTCTGACAAAAAAATCTGCTATTATCCTTAACTTTTTCCTTTGTGTGCAATTTGTCTTTTTTCCTATGTCTGCTTTTAAGATTTTCTTTTTATCATTGATTTTGAGCAATTTAATCATGATGTGCCTTCGTGTAGTTTTCTTCAGGTTTCTTGTGTTTGGGAGATCTTTCGGATCTTATCTTAATTATTGCTTTCCTTCTACTTTTTTGATTAGTTCTTTTTTTTCAGATGTCATAGTTAATCATTGATTTTTATTCTTTCTTCTTTTCATTCATATATAACATTCTATTTTCTCACATGTAATACATTAAAATATGCTAAATGTGGGGCGCCTGGGTGGCTCAGTGGGTTAAAGCCTCTGCCTTTGGCTCAGGTCATGATCCCAGGGTCCTGGGATCAAGCCCTGCATCGGGCTCTCTGCTCAGCAGGGAGCCTGCTTCCTCCTCTCTCTCTGCCTGCCTCTCTGCCTACTTGTGATCTCTGTCTGTCAAATAAATAAATAAAATATTAAAAAAATGCTAAATGTAATATATAATACACATATATATATATTTGACTATAGATTTCTTTTTATGTACTCTTACTATTTGGTAGGATTGCTGATGTTTTATATTATCATCAGTTTAAAGTATTTTCCAATTTACATTTTGGGTTTTTCTGTTACTTATAGTTATATTGATACATATTATTTAATTTGTGTGACATGTGGGATTTTCAGATATGTTATTATTATTGCTTTGCATTAATCAGATTCGTATAGCTACTGTCATTCTCCTGGTTAGTATTTTAATGATATATTTTTTCCATTCTTTTGTTTTCAATCATTCTGAAAATATGTCTTTTTAAAGTGACATGAATATATTCAATCTGATAGTCTTAGTCTTTTACTTAATACTTGGTCCACTTACATAAATGGAATTGCTGATTGCTTTATAGCTACCGTCTTATGATTTGTATATTATCTCACACATTTTAATTTCCTTCTTCTTCTTTCTTGTCATTCTTTGGATTAATGAAATTTTTATGCTTTTGGTGATTATCTTTTTTGGTGATTATTTTGGTGATAATCCCAGAATAAAAACTGATATTCTTGATTTACTGCAGTCTATTTAAACACACTATTTGTAGCGTTCAGGATTCCATCTAGTTGTTTTCCTTTCAGTGACATATTTTCCCTGTGTGAAGATATTTCTAAAACTTAATATAAGTCAATGATGAGATAAGTCATCATAAAGCACTAATTTTAAAAACTATTTTTCTAGAATGTAGGTAATATGTAAGATGAAGTCATTTGTCTTCCTAAAGGGTCTTTTAACTACATCTTCCAGAACCCTGTGATATTCCAGATATCCCTAGTGATATTCCTTTCCACTACAAGTAGTACATCTCAGTTTATGTAATTCTCAGACACCTCAAAAGAAGCTATGAGCTAATCACTGCTCTTGCACTTACTCTGAGTATAAATATAGAAATCTCTTTTTAACATTAGAAATGTGTGTGTATCTGCTGGGAGGCAGGAACCCATGGGAGCAGGATGCCCCAACCAACTCTTCATATTTCCAGCCACAAGAGAGTGGTGGCTATTATAGGGACAATATCTTCATAAAGTTGTCCAAAGTCACAATATTCTGGTTTCTCTTCAGGCCACATAAATCTTTCCCATTCAACCAAATCCATAAGGAGAAGTCACACATTGCCTGACAGCAGTTGGGTGGTCAAACTGTCATTTGGAGCAGAATTTCTCTGTAAGTATTTTTGGGAACAGTACACTGAAAAGCCAAGCATAAGTGATACTTTGAATTTGGTCTTCAACTTAATTCACTATTTATTTAAAAGAATGTTATTGTGCCCTCAGATGTTAGTATGTGAAGACCCTGAAGATCACCCACATCAGGAAACTATGAGGATGCTAGGGTGTGGGTCAGCTCAGCTCTGTCTCTGATTATTAGAGGCATATTTTAAGTGTCTGGATTTGTGCTAACTGCCACAAAGAAAAATTATGCATACCTTGTTCTTGACCTTAATGAGCTTTGGTCCTCCTAGGAAAGGTGGCTAAGAACTATAAATCCAGGCAGAGAGATAAAACCATGAAAAAGGAACCAATAGAATTCCCAGAGTGTCCCTGGAGGAAGACCATTCCATGCTCATGGATCAGAATAATATACATTGTTAAAATGTGTATACTGCCTAGAACAATCTATACTTTCAGTGCCATTCTGATCATTTTTCAAAGCATTTTTCAAAGAGCTGGAGCAAACAATCCTAAAATTTGGATGGAATCAGAAGAGACCCCGAATTGCTAAGGAAATGTTGAAAAAGAAAAACAAAACTGGGGACATCACATTGCCTGATTTCAAGCTTTACTACAAAGCTGTGGTCACCAAGACAGCATGGTACTGGCATAAAAACAGACACATAGACCAGTGGAACAGAGGAGAGAGCCCAGATATGGACCATCAATGCTATGGTCAAGTAATCTTTGACAAAGCAGAAAAAAAATATACAGTGGGAAAAAGACAGCCTCTTCAATAAATGGTGTTGGGAAAATTGGACAGCTATGTGTGGAAGATAACTTTTGAATTAGGAGACCAGAGATTGGCCAGAATTGTGCTCAGTTAAGTAAAGATAATGGGAGAAGCAGCCAATGTGATATTGAAGCTGAGCAGAGCTGAGGTTAGGACTGGCAGCACGAGGTGGCAGTCTTGGATTAGGGTTAGACTAAATCAGTGGTTAGGTCCATTATGACAGGTGGGTGTAGCTTTGTCATTCTCAAAGCATGGTCCCTGGAAAAGCAGTGGGCATTACCTGGGAACTTGTTAGAAATGTAAATTCTTGGCTTTTCCCCCCAGAACTATTGAATTGGCAATTCTGGAGGTTGGTATCAGCAATATGTGTTTCAACTAGTTCTCCAGGTGATCTAATTTGAGATCCACTGGTCTAGATAAAGGAGAATCCTGATGAGAAGCCCACACTGTAGATTCAAGAAAAAAAAAAAAAAACAGCTCTAAACCTTGATTGGGAGGTGTGTGTGTGTGTGTGTGTGTGTGCGCGCGCGCACACACACACACGCGCGCAAACACCTGGGGGCACCCCAATAACATGCTGCAAAATCCATCTGTGAGTGATGGTTTTTCCTCTGCCTCAGAGGAGAACACAGCAGACCCCTGCAACTTCTTCCCATCAGGGTCCGGAATGGTTAAGATACTTGAAGAGAACTGAAGCTTCAGTTGTGCAATGTCCTGTCCTGGGGGCATATTTCAGTATTCCTTTAGTTCTTCTCTTGTTCTAGAGGCCTCATTTCCTTATTTTTTTTCCCTACCCATGAAATACAGTGTTTTTTATTTTATTATTTTAAGTTACTTGCCAAATACAGATGCAAGTAAGATACTTGCAAGTAAGAGGCAAGTAAGATATCTTTTGTATTTATTATTTTTACTCTGAGGTTTTACCATTAATTTTTTTCCCCATTCTGCTTTATTCAGCTTTTTACTGAGTGTTAAACAAGACTACTGGTGGTTTGCAGTACAGAAAGATATGGAGATGCTAATTTAAAAGAATCAAGGGTATTATGTTGCTTTCAATAATCTATCAGTTTCATATATCTGACTTGTACTTATTCAGTGCCTGTGATGTCAGCAGAGGCATGGGGTCCTTTTCTCTGAGCTATGATAAAAAGATAAGACTCCCTTGCTGACAGATGGAGCACTGACTGTTTGGAAGACAAATAGGAAATATTATTTGTATAGGAGAGTTTTTTAAAATGTTTTAATAGCAGCATGCTCAGGATATTTAAGAATCATAGAGAAACAATGGAAAGGGAAAGCGTCTAGAGATGGATGCAGAAAGAGTAACAAGAAAAAGCGTTCCTAAGACCTGTAACTCTTGGTCCAGATAGAATGGGACAAGCAGAAGTTAGTTATTTGAGGGCAAGAGAGTTGATGTAGGAGGAGGATATGACTTGTAAAAACACAGAGGTGAGACAAAGTGTAAAGCATGTTCTATCAGTGGCTCGGTCTATGTGTGGAGTTGGAATATACTTGTGAAGGGAGTTATTCTTTATTCATAAATTATGAGTGCTAAGGACATTGTTTTAACAAAGAGTAACTTGTACAATTTAAACTTTAGACAGATTTTATGTCACCAGAACCATGGAGAAACTTGACAGCCTAGATCAGAGGTAGGTACATTGGTTAAGAGGTTACTAATGAAACAGTCAAACCCTGAATTCATGTCTTTTCTTTCAGCCAGTTTCAGGCCCACCTGACAGTCATGGTACTATTTCTCAACAACACAGGCACCCAGGTGACTGAATTCCTGATGATCTGCTTCCCAGGAATGCCGGACACACAGCACTGGCTATCTGTTGTCCTGGCTCCTCTCCTGGTTTTGGCCATTGGGGCTAACTCTGTGTTGTTACTCACCATCCAGCAGGAGACATCTCTGCACGAACCCATGTACTACCTGCTTGCCATCCTCTCCATGCTGGATATCATCCTCTGCCTCACTGTCATCCCTAAGGTCAGACTCCACTCTAGATTGACTTCCAGGCATTCATTCATCTTTCTGTGAATAGTGTTGTTTTGCTACTGTAAATCCTCCTACCCCTGAAGGCAAATCCTCAAAGAGTTGTCCATACCATCACACTGGGTCCATCACATCTCCCACACATGTCCCCCTTCTCATTCTCAGTGTCCACTATTTTTTTTTTAAGGTTTCATTCTTTCCCAACTGATGAGTCCTCTCTCAATGTTTGAGTCAGTGATGTGCCAAGTTTTGACCTTCTTTTTACTTCTAGGGAGAGATTCTTCTTGACTCAGAATGACCCCACATTTACATCCAAGAGCTCTAGAATTTACTTTCTAAAAATGTAACTGGATGTATGTTTACATCATATGCCGTGATAAGAATAATAATTGGAAGAGGTTTCTTTCTTTCTTTCTTTCTTTCTTTCTTTCTTTCTTTCTTTCTTTCTTTCTCTTTCTTTCTTATTTCTTGGAAGAGGTTTCTTATGTGTACAGAGAGATTGGAGGGTATTCAAATATAAGTATTAGACTTACTGAGTTTTGATGTTCTTGTGATGCATTTAGGTGGGCAGATGTGTTCAGCTGGAGTTTGGATAAGAACTCTAAGGTTGACCAAGAGAAGACAGCCTAGAAATAAATATTTATAAACAAAAGGCATGGTCTATAGATGGAGAGAAAAGGGTATAAATCTGGCTCTACTTGGGATGCCCATAGAAGATACTTGAAATTAGGATATTGTACCAGCTGGGATTATGGGGGCTGTGGCTTGGGGATATAGATGGTTGTTGAAACCATGGGGGTTTAACCAAGGTTAGGTACCCTGAGATGGGAATGGATGCAGTTTTTGAGAATAATGATTCTGGCAGGTCCTGCTCATCTTCTGGTTCAACATGAAGACCATCAGCTTTGCAGGCTGCTTTCTACAGATGTTCGTCATGAATACATTCCTTCCCATGGAGTCCTCCACATTTCTGGTCATGGCGTATGACCGCTATGTGGCCATTTGCCATCCTCTACGCTACCCATCCATCATCACTGAAAAATTTGTCATTTATGCAGCCATCTTCATTGTCTTTCGCAATTTGCTAGCCACATTACCTACACCAGTTCTGGCTGCCAGGCTAAACTACTGTGCCAGCAATGTGGTAGAGAACTGTATCTGTGCCAACATTTCTGTAGCAAAGCTTTCCTGTGGGGATATTCACCTAAATAAGCTCTACCAGTTTGTAAGTGTTTGGTGTCTGCTGGGTTCTGACCTGGTGCTAATCTTGCTATCCTACTGCTTTATCCTGAGGGCTGTAATGCATCTGCAGTCAGGAGGTACAGCCACCAAAGCCTTGAGTACTTGTGGTTCCCATCTCATTCTTATACTTTTCTTCTATACATTGCTGCTAGTATTTATCTTCACAAACAAGGCAAGAAAGAAGGTGCCCTCAGAGGTACCCATTCTTCTCAATGTCTTACACCACCTAATCCCACCAGCCCTGAACCCCATTGTTTATGGAGTACGAACCCAGGAAATCAAGCAAGGGATTATCAAGATACTCAAGTACCAGTTCTGAGAGATAGGAGTCAAAGACCAGGGATTATTAAAATTTGTTTTAGTGTTGGTTTCATTTGAATGCCACAAGGAACATATTTACATCCATGATGCTACCCTCATCTTGAACTTAAACCTTCTCCAGCCACTATCACAATATTTATACTCACAACTCCTCCTCAAACCTCATTGAACACATGTTTGGGCATCAAATGTTCTTTTATTCTAACCCCTTGCCATCACAGTCCTTCAATTCTCTCTCACTAAAACCTTTTACATACTTCTCAGTCTTTACATTCTAAATCCCTGTCACAATTAATTCATAGGGCAAGGATGAGACAACACTTTAAACAGAACATGGGAAATATGACTCGGGTCAGGGGAACCAGTGAGGATGTAATTTGAATAGTCTAAGTGAAAAGTAATAATGACTTGGATTAAGGTGGTGAGTAAAAATTGAAGTGATGGGTCACAAGATTTGCTGAGAGTCTGTATTTACGGTATAAAAGATGGAGAGGAATAAAGGATGACTCCAGGGCTTTTGTTCAAAAAGTTTAAAAGTTTTTTTTTTTTTTTTAATTTAAATTCAGTTTAGGTAACATATAGTGTATTATTTGTTTTAGGGGTGAAATTTAGTGACTCATCAGTTACATATAACACCCTTGCTCATTGCCTAAAGTGCCGTCCTTCATGCCTATCACCCAGTTACCCCATCCAACCACCCACCTCCCCTGAAGAAACCTCAGTTTGTTTCCTATAAAGAGGCTCTTTATGGTTTGCCTCCCTTTCAGTTTCTTTCCCATTTTATTTTTCCTATGCTTTCCCCATATGCATCTGTTTTGTTTCTTGAATTCCACACATGAGTGAAATCATATGATATTTGTCTTCTTCTGACTTATTTCACTTAGCCTAATACCCTCTAGTTCCATCCATGTTGCTGTAAATGGCAAGATTTCATTCTTTTTTTTTTTTTTTTAGATTTTATTTATTTGACAGACAGAGATCACAAGTAGGCAGAGGAGCAGGCAGAGAGAGAGGGGAGGAAGCAGATTCCCTGCTGAGCAGAGAGCCTGATGTGGGGCTTGATTCTTGGACCCTGGGACCATGACTTAAGCCAAAGGCAGAGTCTTTAATCCACTGAGCCACCCAGGTGCCCCTTAGATTTCATTCTTTTTGATAGATGAGTAATATTCCATTATATATCTATACCACTCTTTTTTTTTAAAAAAGATTTTTATTTATTTGAGAGAGAGAGAGAGAGAGACAAAATGAGACAGGGACAGAGAAAGAGAGAATGGAGGGGAGGCAGCAGAGCGGGGGGAACAAACTACCCCCTTGAGCAGGGAGTCTGACATGAAGCTCAATCCTAACACCCTGGGACCATGACCTGAGCCGAAGGTAGATGCTTAACCAACTGAACCACTTAGGTACCCCTATACCACATCTTCTTTATCCATTCATCTGTTGGTGGACTTCTGGGTTCTTTCCATATTTTTTAAAGTTTTAATTTAAATTCCAGTTAGTTAACATGCAGTGTAATATTAGTTTCAGGTGTACAGTATACTGATTCAACACTTTTGCACAACACCCAGTGCTGATCACAACAAATACACTCCCTGATCTCCATTACCTATTTAACCCATTCTCCCACCCACCTCCATTCTGGTAACCATCAGTTTGTTTTCTATACGTAAGGGTCTATTTCTCCAAGGCTTTTTGCAAGAGTAGTTGGAAAGTCAAAAGTGCCATTAACTGAGGATCCAGTTTTATATGTGATATTAGAAGTTTAGCTTCGGACAGTTAACTCTATTTCCATATCAAACTCCTACAAATGACACCTTTTAAAATGAATTTTATAATGACTATTAAATACCCAAATGGAGAAGTAAAAGTAAGCAACTGGACATGTGGCACTGTTCAGGGACCTGTTCTAAGCCAGAGACAGAAGTTTGAGTCATCAGAGTATAAAGGTTGCATTTAATCCCATTTAAATGTGTGATACAAATTATGTCAATGAATTATCCACCTATTCTTATCCCTTTCTTCAAGAAATTTGTTCACATGTTGGGTATTCTGGATGCATACTTGGCTGCCACCTCCCAAAGACTATAATCCCAGCAAGATCAGACACTGTTTAATTTTTCTTTGTATCTAGCACTTTGTAGGTGCTTTTTCAACTAATAAATAATTTTGACTCTCAAAATTTTGTTCTCACTATGTGGATCTGGATTATGGAGACTTGATCCAAAAATGGTAGTATTTGTGGATAAAATTTCATGTACTGTTTTTAGTAAACAATAAAAGTTACATCATTTTTTTTAAAGAAGAAAAGCATTCATTAGCATAGTTTAGCAGAGTAATGGGCTTGTTATAGTCAAAATTGATGATAGAACTTTAAAGTAATATTTAAAAAGTTGCAAAACATAAGCAGTAAGCTCCTTGACGTCAGCTTGGCAGTGATTTCTTTGGATGATACCAAAAGCAAAAATGAACTATTGGGACTACATCAAAGTAAAAAGCTTCTGCACAGCAAAGGAAATCATCAACAGAATGAAAGGCAATCTGTTAAATGGGAGAAAATATTTGCAAATCATATTACCTGATAAGGGGCTAATATTCAAAATATATAACAAACTTGTACAACTCAAAAGCAAAAAAAAAAGGCAAAAAAGAAAATCTGATTAAATAATGGACAGAAGATCTAATAGACATTTTTCCAAAGAAGACATACAGAAGGCCAAGAGGTATATGACAAGGTGCTCAGCATCACTTATCATCAGGGAAATGCAAATCAAAACCCCAGCGAGATATTAAGTCACACCTGTTAGAATGGATATCATCAAAAAGAGAAGAAATAAAAAATATTAGCAAGGATGTGGAGAAAAAAGAAAACTTGTGCATTGTTGGTGGAAATGTAAGTTGATACAGCTCCTATGGAAAACAACGTGGAGGTATCCCAACAAATTAAAAAAATAGAACTGCCTAACAACCCATCAGTTCCACTTCTGAGCATTTATTGGAGGAAAATGAAAACACTAACTCAAAAAGATATGTTCACTACTATGTTCATTGTAGCTTTGTTTGTTTGTTTGTTTTATTTATTATTCAATAGGCTCCATGCCCAAGGTGGGGCTTGAACTCAAGACCCTGAGATCATGAGTCTCATGCTGTACTGACTGAGCCAACCAGGCCCCCAGAAGCATTATTTATAATAGCCAAGATATGGATATAACCTAAACGTCCATCGATGGATGAATAGATAAAGAAAATGTGATACACGCGTGCACACACACACACACACACACACGAGAATATTGCTGAGCCAAAAAAAAAAAAAAAGGAATGAAATCTTGCCATCTGTGATAACATGGATGGACTTTGAGGGCATTATGCTAAGTGGAATAGTCAGGTAGAGAAAGACATACTGTATGATCATACTTACATGTGAAATCTAAACAAACAACAAACAAAAATCCCTGTGCTTGTAGAAACAGAGAACAGATCCATAGTGGCCAGAGGCAGGGGGAGTGAGGGGTGAAAGGAGTCAAAAGGTATAAACTTTCAGTTGTATAACAAATAAGTCATGGGGATGTATAGCTAATGAACTTGTATTGCATACTGGGAAGTTGCTTTGAGTGTAGATCCTAAAAGTTCTCATCATAAAAAAACACAACAAAACAAAACAAAACTCTTCTAACTATGTATGGTGACAGATGTTAAGTAGACTTACCGTAGTGATCATTTCACAATATATTCAAGTATCAAATCCTTATGTTGTGCACCTGAAATTAACATGTTGTGTCAATTACTCCTCAATAAAAACACAAATTAAATAAAGACATTCACACAGGAGGATGTTATTAAACGTGTTGTCAGTAGGGAAAAAACCTCTGACTGGGCAGGCTGAATGTGTCCCTGCCCCCACCACTCCAAGTGAGATCCCAGAATCCCTGGTAAAGTGTATGGGGAAAGGTGATTGTTTTAGGTCTCCTTTATTTACAGCTACCCCGGCCAGATTTAATAATCTACTATTCAGCTCAGATCTGCCTCCATTGACCTCCAGTCTAGGAGTAATGAGGATGAAATTATGCAATCAGTCCATATTTGAAGAAGATACTTCATGTTGGGCACCATTGCAATTAAACTTGCCCAATGCATAGTGTTCTCTCTGTTGTAGCATTCCAGCTATAGTATTGTTATAATAATAGGATCTAGCCTTTAAACTCTAGCCTCTTCTCCTGTATGTCTCTAGTTTGTAGGATTGGGTCCCTGTCTGGTTCTTTGGATGTGAGTTCCCCTTTACTAGTTTTACATTGACCTCTAGTCCTTTGTCAGGTCTTGACTGATAGTCACCTTTTAATAGCCATTTGTTCTTTGTCTCATGTCTTGCTGCTTGCAAGTCTCCCCACTGGCCACTGCCCTGGGCTTCTGCCTTAGCCTCCCTCTGGCTGTACCCTACCTACCAGCTAGGATATCCACTACCTCCTGGACTACTTCTTGCTCTCTGCTTTGGCCTCTTTGCTTACTGTTCCACCTGACTGGAACAGTCTTATAGGTTCCAGTGATTAATTTATCAACTTTCATAACCTCAGTTCAAAAATGACCTACGCAGAGAATACCTCCTTAACAATTACATCCAAAGTGACCTCCTTCTCCTGTTTCAGGTCACTCTAACACATCATACCATCTTTTTTCTTTATATCACTTACTGCTTCCTGGAATGGTTTATTTATTTAAACTCCTAGATCCTGATATTTCTGGCATATATCAGGTGTTGAATATATATTTGATAAAGGAATAAATCATCCCCAAATTTGTCATGCAGGGCCACGCTCATAGGCTGTGGACATTCTGAAATACAGTCTTAGATCAATCTCCAGTGTCAGAATATCCTCTGAGATATTTGTCTGATGCACCTACCAGCAATGGGGGAAGAGTCTGTGGTTCCTAGTAATGTTAAAGTTATCAACAAATCCTTCATTTATCATTATCTAGGTAGTTGCTCCATGGTTCAGAGGGCTAGATTTCCTATTTGTGTTTCATTTTGAATGTTAGATTATAAAGCTTTCTATCTCTAATGTCTCCTCCAAAAATCTTAAAAAAATTAAAACTAGTCAGTTTAAAATAGTGATTGTATAAAATTGTGAAAATCTGTTCAAGGCAAGATTTAAGCTAGGATAAAAGAAATGTGATGTGGTTATTTCCTTTTTGATAAACTCATAACATGAACAACCATTGCTTATTATAAGGTTAATATTCCTTATTATGCACCAATAAAACTAGTTTGGAATAACATTTTCCTGGATTTGTTTATGGCTCATCTTCAGCTTTCGTCCTCTCATTGCAGGATTTACCCTAATTTCCTGGCCTCCTTTTCTCTTTGTGGTAAAGCATAAATGAATGGGAGACATTTCTTTTATTACTCGGGCTATTTTTAAGAGTATTTTTCTTTGTCCAATTAAGGCTTTTTCTTTCAGTTTTCCTGAATTTTACATCAGTGTCTAGAGAAAAACCCAATTCATGTCACACACCTTGAATAGGATACAGGCACGGTTGTTCTCTACATCTGTTTGTCACATACAACTTGGGCAAATTTTTTTTTTTTTTAAGAAAGTCAGAATTTCTCTTCCCAGATTTAGAAAATTATTAAGTAGACAAAAATAGAGTTTTGAATAATTAAAAAAAATTCAGAGATCTGTTTCAAGTAGCAAACTCTTGTGATAAATTCCTCTGTTCTGGGGAACCACTTAATACAATTTTTATTCTGACATTGTATTGAAAAATCTGTGTTTCTGGTGGACCCGCGTGGCTCAGTCAGTTAAGTGTCTGCCTTCAGCTCAGGTATTAATTCCAGGGTCCTGAGATTGAGCCCCATGTCAGGCTGCCTCCTCAGTGGGGAGTCTGCTTTTCCCTCTCTAACTTTGCCCCCCACCCACCCCTGCTCGTGTTCTCTCTTTCTCAAATAAATAAATAAAATCTTTAAAAAGAGAAAAATTTGGGTTTGCTCTGAGGTACATTGATGTGATTCTCAATTAGAAATGACTTTCAGATGATTGATGGAAAGATGCTAGAAAATATATATAGGTTGTAAGAATTATCTATTTCATAATAGTAGTTGATAAAATTTGCTTTTAGAAGTAAATCCCACTTTTATTTTGAGAAGCCTCACTAGTATTTAGTTACAAGTATGTTGAATTAAGGTCTTTCTCTGAAATAGCAATATTTCAACAGTGAAATTTTAGTTGGATATCTGGTCTATATAAAAAAGGTGTATAATGTGAATGGAATTTAGACCTAATATTCCCTGCAATTATTGTTTATTATTAGGGTGATGTACATGTATTTTCGTTTTCAAGGATATGATAATAGGAGTCCAATAGTAGCAAAACTGAAGACCGTTAGAAGAAAGACTTATACTGAATGGAGGATTAAAAAAACAGACAATGTGTGGCAGACTAAACCTGACATAGGTCAGTGATTTGTCAAATAGCTTCTTTCAAGACAAATGGTCTAGATTTTGGAAACTGTACTGATAGTAGACTTTGAGGTACTTCCATCTTAGGGTCAGAAGGCAGGAACCCATAATTTTAGGTATAGTAGGACTTCCCGGAATTGATATCTCCCCCATCAGTAATTCTGGGAACATGTGAATCCTAAAGACCAGATGAAGACTCAGATAGTATGACAACTTTTTCATTATGCTTTGTCTGTGGGGGCCCCCCCTGGCTCTTGCACCAAGAAGTCAACATACATGGAGTCGGGCCATTAGGTAGGACCATAGATTTCCTTTGGCCAGGTGAATGCAGGATGGGACCTGTAAATGATGTACATGTACAAATGATCTTCCAGGAAGGCTTGGATTTCAACCTGTGAATGAAGTTATCCCTAATACAATGTTTATATTTCCCATTTAGTTTCGACTATCATGGTTGGGGGGGATGTCAATAGGGGAAGTGTTCATGCCCATGCTTAAAGGCAAGAAGTATGGAAACAAGACTCAATAGCAAGCATGATACCTATCTTAAGGCAGAACATGGTTTCATAGACCTTCATAGAATGAGACTTATATTCTAAAATAACTTGTTCATTGTTTTCATGTAACAGAAGAAGATGCTGAACCTCAGTGAGGGAACTAATTTGTTCCCAGACACAAATCTCATATGTGACTATGCAAGTACTCGAGTGCAGAATTTCTAACTCACCATCTCAGGATTTTTCTCTTTTTCAAGTTGCTTACTGTACTTATTTATACCTCATTTCTTTATACCTCATTTCTACTTCATTCTATGAAGAGGAAAATATGTCTTCAATTTTAGGGGGTCCAGATTGCATTATATTCTGTCAGCATATGTGTTCTTCAATGACTGTACATTTGTTCTGTGCATCTTTGTGCCCTTGAACTCTAACAAAGTTGCTATACCAGAGCAGTTGCCTAGAAACTCTTTGTTCAATAAGTAGTAGTCTTAGTATATTAAAGTTTCATTACTGGAACATCTGATGCTGTGACATATTTGTACACCAAGCGGAACCCTATATACATATCACACATTTGAATCCAGAAAATGAAGCTTCATGCACACAATGGTGTGAAGACAGTGAAGATGAGGCTTTGTGTGATAACTTCTCTGAAACCCAGGTAATCCCATTTCTCCATATGTGAGCAATTCTTGCAAGGGCTGAAGACCGTTAGAGGTCTTTGGAGAGTTGCACCAGGAGGACACAATCTTTACTTGAACAAGGATAGGACGAGAAGAAGATTGGCTTGTTTGGCAGTAACTGAAAGAGCTTTACATATGAACTCTAGCTATGTTTTTGTCTTTCAGAGCTGACATTTAAATACTGTGGTCTTATTCAACATTTAATATCCACAGTTATAAGTATATGTATTTTAAGGATTTGTTTTTTGGAAAGAGAAAGAGAGAGAGCACAAGTGTAGTGGAGAGGGACAGAGAAAGAGGGAGAGAGAGAATGAAGCAGACTCCCAGCTAAGCACAGAACCAAATGCAGGACTTGATCTCATGACCCTGAGATCATGACCTGAGCTAAAATTGAGCTGGATGCTTAACTGACTGAGCCACCAAACACCCGCACAGTTATATAATTTTTGAAAAATTACCTGTACAGAAATAGTAAATACAGTATTAACTGGGATTTAGTTTTCAACTAGAATTCATTCTCCTGAGTTTTCATGTTTTAGACAAAATAGAACTATAAGGATTGGGGGAAAAATTTAAAAATTCATAGAAATGCTACATTTTTCTTGGGGAAGTATCAATACTTGAAGCATAGGAATAGAGTCAAGAAGTTGTTTCAGATTTAAACTTACTTCTTTCCTTATTTTATATCTCAACTTATGTGAAGCTATGAGTTTCAACCTAATTTTCCATTAACTGATTTATAAGTCACCTTAATTTAGGAATGCAGAGATTCAATTGTCCTTATTGCCACCCTTTGTTCAGTAATCTCTGGATTCCTTGCTTGATCTCCTGGGTTCTTACTCCATAAACAATGGGGTTGAGGGCTGCAGGGATGACATGGTGGAGGACATTGAGCAAGACTGGCACATCCGGGGAGACTTTCTTCTTCACCACATGAGTGAGCACAAAGACCAGAAGGATGGTGCTGAAGAAGAGGATAAGAATGAAGTGGGAACCACATGTGCTCAGGGCCTTGGCCACGGCACCTTCTGCCTTGAGTCTCAGCACAGCTCGAAGGATGAGGCTGTAGGAGAGGAAGATGAGGATGAGGTCAGATCCTAGCAGGGTCCAGCCTCCCACAAATTGGAGGAGGCGATTGATGGTGACATCATCACAGGAGAGCCGGGAAACAGACATATTGGCACAGATGCAGTTCTCAATGACATTGCTCCTACAGTATTCGAGCCGGGCAGAGAGGATGGGAATTGACACAGTAAGAAGTGCATTCCTCGCCAAAATGAAAATGGCAGCCTTGACTACAAATTGGTCAGTGATGATGGATGGGTACCTCAGTGGGTGACAGATGGCCACATAGCGGTCATAGGCCATGACCATGAATGTGCAGGACTCCATGGCAAGGAAGCAATTCATGATGTACATCTGGAGGAAGCAGGCATAGAAGCTGATGGACCTGAGATCAACCCAAAAGATGGCCAAGACCTTGGGAATGACAGTGAGACAGAGCACCATGTCCAGTAGAGAGAGCAGGCTGAGTAGGTAGTACATAGGCTGGTGTAGAGAGACCTCCAACCGGATGGTGATTAGGAGAATAGTATTAGCCCCCATGGCCAAGAGGAAGAGGATGCTGAGGGGCAGGGATAGCCAGTGCTGCCAGCTGGGGGACCTGACAAAACAATTCAGGAGGAACTCTGAAACCCCATTGGAGCCATTTCTGTGAGGTGTCATCTTGTGAATTTTGCTTCTACAGATTCTCTTTGATGACCTAAAAAGATAGGATTAGAATTAGTTTCTGACTGTAGTTAACATGGAAGATAAATTCAGCTTCATTGTAATTACTTTAGTGCTCAAGCAGGTTATCTTGCTTTCACTGGAAATTTTGCATGTTATATAGAGAAAGAAATTAATTTCAGTCTTTAGCAAATTTTATTTCTTCTCATTTCTT
Organism: Lontra canadensis; assembly: GCF_010015895.1. NCBI lineage: Eukaryota > Metazoa > Chordata > Mammalia > Carnivora > Mustelidae > Lontra > Lontra canadensis. Next base: position 29,463,053 of record NW_022631001.1, on the reverse strand, counting down.
GAATATTTCTAATTCCTTAATGAAGCAATCTTATAAAATAGAATTAGCAATTTCAGTTAGCTGTGAGTCAGCATCCTCACTTTTGGAAAAATAGGCCCTCTGTTTTCAGTAGTGTGAAGGTGGTGAGATTGGTCTTCAGTTAGTCCTCTCTGTATCCCTTTACCCAGTTGCCCAGCTAATGTTCCCAACTTCCACAGCAAGTACTGCAGAGTGTTGTCACTCCTTTCTTCCTATGTGCCTTTTTTACACCATTTACATACAGGAGACACAAAGATTAAGTATTATCCTTATTCTCAAGAAAGTGACAATCGATTGGGGATGAAAAAGATAGATAAGTATGAAGACAATGATAAGTATAATGACCGAGCAGTATGCAGAATATTTTGGGAGTGTAGGTGAAGATTAACTTCATTCACGTGGAAGTTAAGTGTTACCAGGACTCCCCTCCTTCTGAATTTTTTTTTTTAAGATTTTATTTATTTGACAGAGAGACACAGTGAGAGAGGGAACACAAGCAGAGAGAGTGAGAGAGGCAGGCCTCACCTGGAGCAGGGAGCTAGATGCAAGCCTAATCCCAGGAGCCCAGGATCATGACCAGACGCAAGCTGACAGCTGACGCCCAATGACTGAGCCACCCAGGTGCCACTCCCCTCCTGGTGAATATTAAAGGGAAGCCCAAAGAAGGCTGTGAAAAAGAGTTACCTTTTTCAGGGATACAAGCCTGCAAAATGACATCAGCATTACTGGAGTCTTTCAAATCATGCTCTGTAGGGCCCCTAGATTTGTCCCTCTGGTACTGATGTTCTGCTCAGGTGTCATCCCATGATTGGAAATTACTCTGCTTCATCAGTGTTTAAACCACTGTTTTGCATTTGTTTAGCTAGCAGGAAAATAAAAATGTCTGCAGTGTATTGAACGGATTTTCAGTACTTAACAGGCACTGTGTAAAAATATATTAGGAACAATATCTCACTTTACAATTAAAACAACTATGTGAACTCTGTCTTAATATGACTTTGTGAGTGAGGAAAATGAGGTGAAGAAAATTGCAAGATCACAGATAGTAAAACTTTCAATCTAGATGCAAAATTCTATTTTATATTAAGCCCAGTTTTCAGTCAACTGTACTATGCTACATCTAATCAGCAATGGAACACAGAATTCCTCTGAGCCCTGGGACACCTGGGTGGCTCAGTGGGTTAAACATCTGCCTTCTTGTGATGAGCACTGGGTGTGGTACACAACTAATGAATCACTGAACACTACATCAAAACTAATGATGAACTATATGGTGGCTAATTGAAAAAAAAAAAAGTAATAATAGCATCTGTCTTTGGCTCAGGTCATAATCCCACAGTCCTGGGACCGAATCCTGAACTGGGCTCCTTGCTTGGCAGAGAGCCTTCTTATCTCTCTACCTATTTCTTCCTTTGCTTCTGTTCTCACACACTCTCTCTCAAATGAATAAATAAATAAATAAACTCTAAAATAATTCCTCTGAGCCCTGTAATGCCATGATATTGTTTGGTTCCTCAATCTCTGTAAAATAAGAAATCTATACCTCCAGGGTAGCCACAATTTTTGAAAATTGATTACAGTAGTAGAGAGGTAGTTTTGAAATGGGGGCTTAGGAGATATGAAAATATTTTTAACAGAAGTATGAACGGAGAACTGAAAATTGCTCTCAATAATCAGAATCTATTTGATGTAGTTGTTAAAATGGCACACTTGTTTCTGTGCATGTCCTTGCTCCTACACTTCCAGTACTGATCACTTTGTGTTTTTTTAAATTGTTGTTGTTTGTTTGTTTTTAAGACCCGGACCTTCTTACCAATGGTCCTGGGAACTGCTGGGGCAGAGAAAGATAGTGAGAATTACCCTTCAGTTCCCCCTACTCCTCTCTTCATTCCTTTTGATATTCTGCTTTAAAGTCAAGCAAGTGTTGTCCTATTAGTGTATGGCAGGAACTGTGTGTCTCTCTCTGAAGGCAAAAGTAATTTCCAGACACTTGGAGAGTTTACCTTACCTCCCACTTCTTTCCCTGGTATTAATCATAGCATATGTTAACAGTGCTTCCATAGATTTCAGAGTGGTTTCATAGTTGTCTCGTTTGTGCCAGTGAGACACAGCACACAGGCAGATTTGCTAGTAGAGCAGCTAATTCCATCACAGCACATTCAAAAATTTCAATGTTACATTCTGACACAGTTTCCTCCTATCAGGACTTGTCTTTTGCCCTTAATTTTTTATTTCAGCTTCTCCTCTGCTCACAACTTATACAGTAACATTATAGCACTTTCATTCTTAGCACAGCCTCAAATCTCACCTTAGTCAAGCTGGATGAAGGATCCCTGCCTGCTTTCTAGAGGATCCAGCCACATGGAAGCACCCCTTCTGCAGGAAGAGAGGATCCATAAGGAATCCTAGAGGAAGCAGATTTTATTTTTTCAATTTTCTAAGTAATCGTGGAAAGATTTCAGTTCTAGGATAGAATTTCTGGAGAGCACAAAAGAGGTATTTCCCATCATATCTTCCTTCCTTCCTTCCTTCCTTCCTTCCTTCCTTCCTTCCTTCCTTCCTTCCTTCCTTCCTTCCTTCTTTCTCTCTCTTTTTCTTCCTTCTTTCTTTCTTTCTTTCTTTCTTTCTTTCTTTCTTTCTTTCTTTCCTTCCTTCCTTCCTTCCTTCATTTTTTTCTTTCTTCTTTCTTTCTTTCCTTCTTTCTCTCTTTCTTCTTTTCCCTCCTGCCTCTTTTTCTTCAACCAATGATCTATTCAACTCAACTCTGGGCTAAAATACTTGGATATACATATATGTTTTTCATTTCCTTTTTCAATCTTCCTCTGGAATCAGAAACCATCTACGGCAAGTAGGACTGAGACACCAAAGCTATGTCTTGGCCCCATAGGGACAGGGTGAGGAATCCTACTGAAGTTGGAGACCAAGGTAGGGAATTAACTTAAGCCCTTTCCCGAGGCTCTGCGAAGTTACGGTACCCTGGAAACACAGTGTTGGAAATTTGGAGGGGATGAAAAGATCTCCTGGGCTCAAGGTATTTGAAGAAACTTGTGAAATAGTCCCACCAGTCTAGCCTTCAAATTATGGACCGGATCTAGAGATAGAAATGAAATTACCTTTTTTTTTCCTTGCAGCTTTTTCTAGTATTGGGATTCCAGCTTTTAGAAATTCTTTATCTTGAGCTAATATAAATTATTCTCCCTCTCCTTGCTCTTATACACATCCTTATTTTCTTACCTTTGTCATAACATAGAGTGAGCTTATTTCTCCCTCTAAAGAATCTAGTGCATACACACAGATTTCCTCTTGTATGGCTTCTAGATCTACCAACTTCACACTAAAAACATGAATTCATTTTACTGGGTCCTATGTTTCAGCTATCCCAAGACATTGGTTAATATTCCATGGACAAACTCCAGCTTAAGTATATTCGTGGTACATGAAGCCCCAGATTTGTTCAAGGCAGTTAAGAATGTCCTTTCATCACACAGGACACACTCTCTATTACCTCTGTTTAGACAACTCGAACACCCTTGACTCAGGAAAGGACAGGAATACACATCTGGATTGAAGAGATGGGGCCCTGTCCTCTGGCAAATCTTGACATCTGTGCGGTGCAGGTGCCTCTCCAGGCTTTCCTTCACAGACTCACTTTCAGAGGTTGTGATAGCATGGGTTCTGCCTCCATTGATGTTGGAGCTCAGACTCTAATAGCCTCAGTGGCCTTTGGGACCCTGCCCTGGGGTAACCTGTCCATTCTTATTCCCTTGAGAGGGAGATGGAAATCAAGAATAGCAATCTCATAAGGCCCTACTAGGATGGATAGGCATGTAGTTAAGGAAGAGAATGGTTTTCTCTGCTTGAGAAAAGAGTCTTGGGGAGCCCATCCCTAGAGGCACTATGTTGTGTCTATGACCTGCATTGGATCATTTATCTGAATGTCAAAGATTTACCTTTACACCTGTGCATTCATTTGTGTACATGTATGGCATCATCTCCCTCCAAGGATGTGCTAAGTCATCTGCACGTTCTTATGGATTTCAGGCATGTGCTCAAGGAAGGACTGGTATTGTCTGTCCATGCTGTTGAATGAATAATCACTTATGGTGACTTTAACCATGACATTATAATGATAAAAGGGACGTGAAACAAAAATTTTACCAATTGAGAAATGAAATGCATTTTCCAGAGAGGATATCCACATAAAAGTATTTTTGTTACAATGAAAATGTAATTTGATTTTAATTTTTCACTCAAAAGTCTCTAAATAAAAACCGATCCAAGGTACAATGTACAAATATAGTTCATTTCTTTTAACTTTGAATGGTACTCTATTGTATGTATATAGATTTTTATTAATACAAGCAACATTTCATTTATTTACTTATATTTAAAGATTTTATTTTTTTAATTTTTAATTTATTTTTATAGATTTTATTTATTTATTTGGCAGAGAGAGAGATCACAAGTAGACAGAGCAGCAGGCGGAGAGAGACAGGGAAGCATGTTCCCCGCTGAGCAGAAAGCCTGATGCGAGCCTGGATCCCAGGACCCTGAGATCATGGCCTGAGCTGAAGGCAGAGGTTCAATCCTCTGAGCCACCCAGGAGCCCCTTGGTTTCAATTCTTAATCTACATCTTTGATCCATCTGCATTTTATTTTTTTAAACGATTTTACTTATTTATTTAGAGAGAGATCACAAGTAGGCAGAGAGGCAGGCAGAGAGAGAGGGGGAAGCAGGTTCCTGACTGAGCAGGGAGCCCAAGGCGGGGCTCAATTCAAGGACCCTGAGACCATGACCTGAGCCGAAGACAGAGGCTTAACCCACTGAGCCACCCAGGTGCCCCATCCATCTGCATTTCAGTTTGCTTTGAGGTGCGCATTAAGGATCCAATTTTTTTCTCTCTCTCACATGTGGCTACCCAATTAGATAAGGCCATTAAATGTATAATCTATGTTTTACAGACATGTCCATATTTAAACATGTCCTATAAATCGGCATTCTCTAATACAACCACAATAAAGGCACTTGGGAAATTCAGCAGTTGATCACACAATATTATATTCTAATATAGTACATATTCAAATTGCTCCCAATTGTCCCAACAATTCTTTTTAAATTTTTTTTTAATTTTTATTTTTAAAATTTTATTTATTTCTTTTCAGTGTTCTAGAATTCATTGTTTATGCACCATACCCATTGCTCCATGCAATACGTGCCCTCATAATACCCACCACCAGGCTCACCCAACCTCCCACCCCTCTCTCCTCCAGAACCCTCAGTTTGTTTCTCAGAGTCCACAGTCTCTCATGGTTCATCTCCCCCTCCAATTTCCCCTGACTCACTTCTCTCCATCTCCCCATCTCCTCCATGTTATTCCTTACGCTCCACAAATAAGTGAAACCATATGATAATTGACTCTCTCTGCTTCACTTATTTCACTCAGCAAAATCTCTTCTAGTCCTGTTCATGTTGATACAAAAGTTGGATATTCATCCTTTCTGATGGAGGCATAATACTCCATAGTATATATGGACCATATCTTCTTTATCCATTCGTCTGTTGAAGGGCATCTTGGTTCTTTCCACAGTCCTGGTGACTGTGGCCATTACTGCAATGAACATTGGTGTACAGATAGCCTTTCTTTTCACTACATCTGTATAATTTTATATTTATTTATTTATTTATTTGAGAGAGAGAGAAAGAGCACACTTAGAGAAAAAAAGCAGAGGGAAAAGCAGACTCCCTGCTAAGCAGGGTGTCCCCATGTGGGACTCGATTCCAGGACACCCTGGGATCATGACCTGAGCCAAAGGCAGATGCTTAACTGACTGAGCCACCTAAATGGCCCATTATAGGCAACATTTAGGTTGGGACCTTGGTGTTAATACATTAGGAGGAATATTGGCATTTAGCATTTTCTTAATGTACATGTGAAAGTTTCCCTATGGTGTATACCTAAGCATAGGATTACTGAATCAGAGGGTTCAAACATAATTCTCTCTTAATTCTGGATACTTATGCAATCCTACCAAAATTAGATTAAGTATCTTGATTTGTTATATCCATGACAGTATTAGATATTATCCAATTTCTTCTTTACAGATATGATGGTTGAAGGTAGTCCTCATTATTTTGTTTTAATTTTTGATTGCTTAGTGTTTATTTCTTATTATTTTTCTTAGTGTTTTTTAAATAAACTTTTAGTCATTCTGGCTTTCCTTTCTCTGAATTATCTGTTTATTCTTGTTCCTCTTCTTTCTTGATGACTTACAGAATTTTTTATTTAAATTTTAGAACATTTAATTCTAGTTTTAGATTTTGCTAATATTCTCTCCTTATCTCTCACAAATTTGTCTATTTTTGAACATGATGTCTTTTGTTAAGTAGGAGAGCAATCTGCTTTATTCAAATTCCACTGATTTAAATGTTAATCTCATTGAAAAACTCTCACAGAAACACCCGGAATATATTTGACTAAATATCCAGGCATTTCATGACACAGTCAATTTGGCAAATAAAACTAACTATCACAATCTGTTTTGGTAATTTGTGTCAGTCAAGAATTTATCCATTTTGTATAGTTGTCAAATAGTTGTGAAATTTATTGGTAGGAAGTTCACAATTTTCTTTTATCTTTTTACATTTCCTGTAATGATGTCCTTTTTTTTTCATTCCAAATTTTGGAAATTTGCACTTTTTTCTATTTATCTTTTTTTTTAAGTGTACAAATCAATGTTTCTTTTAAAATTTTTATTTAAATTCACTTTAGTTAACATATACTCTATTATTAGTTTCAGGGGTAGAATTTAATGATTCCTCAGTTACATGTAACACCCAGTGGTTATTACATCACATGCAGTCCTTAATGCCCATCACCCAGTTATCCCATCTCCCCACATCTCCCCTACAGCAACACTCAGTTTGTTTCCTGTAGTTAAGAGTCTCTTACGGTCTCCCTCTCTATTTTCATCTTATTTTATTTTTCCTTCCCTTCCCCTATGTTTGTTCATCTGTTTTGCTTCTTAAATTCCACATATGAGTGAAATCGTGTGGTATTTATCTTTCACTTACTGACTTACTTCACTTAGCCTAATACCCTTTAGTTCTATCCACATCATTATAAATGACAATATTTCACGTTTTGATGACTGAGTTAATACCACATTTTGTGTGTTTGTGTGTGTGCGTGTGTATATGCACACATCTTCTTTATCCATTTGTCAGTCAGTGGACATCTGGGCTCTTTCCATAGTTTGGCTATTGTGGACATTCTTGCTATAAATATTGGGGTGCAGGTGCCCCTTCTGATCACTTTGTTTGTATCCTTTGGATAAATACTTGGTAGTGCAATTGCTTGGTCATAGGGTAGTTCTATTTTTAAATTTTTGAAGAACTTCCATACTGTTTTCCATAGTGGCTGTACCAGTTTGTATTCTCACCAACAGTGTACGAGGATTTTTCCTCTTTTTCCACATCCTTGCCAACATTTGTCATTTCCTAACTTGTTAGTTTTAGTCATTCTGACTGGTGTGAAGTGATACCACATTGTGGTTTTGATTTGTATTTCCCTGATGCCAAGGATATTAAGCATTTTTTTCATGTGTCTGTTGGCCATTTGCACGTCTTTTTTGGAGAGATGTCTGTTTATCTCTCCTGCCCATTTTTTGACTGGATTATTTTTTGGATGTTGATTTGATAAGTTCTTTATAGGTTTTGGATACTAGCTCTTTATCTGATATGCCATTTGTGAATATCTTCTATTCCATAGGTAGCCTTTTAGTTTTGTTGAGTGTTTCCTTTGTTGTACAAAAGCTTTTTATCCTAATGAAGTCCCAATAGCTCATTTTTTCCTTTTTTTTCCTTGCCTTTGGAGATGTGTCCTGTAAGTAGTTGCTATAACCAAGGCCAAAGAGGTTGCTGCCTGTGTTCTTCTCTAGGATTTTGATGGATTCCTGTCTCATATTTAAGTCTTTCATCCAATTTGAGTTTGTGTGTGTGTGTGTGTATAGTTTAAGAAAGTGATCCAGTTTCATTCTTCTGCATATGGCTGTCCAATTTTCCCAGCACCATTTATTGAAGAGACTATCTTTTTTCCACTGGATATTCTTTTATGCTTGTCAAAGAATAGTTGACTGTAGAATTGAGGGTCCATTTCTGGGTTCTCTATTCTGTTGCATGGTCTGTGTGTCTGTTTTTGTGCCAATTCCATGCTGTCTTGATGATTATACCTTTATAAAACAGTGTCAAGTCCAGAATTGTGATGCCTCCAGCTGTAGTTTTCTTTCTCAACATTCCTCTGGCTCTTTAGAGTCTTTTCTGGTGTAATACAAATTTTAGGATTATTCCAGCTCTGTGAAAAATGCTAGTGGTATTTTGATAGGGATTGCATTGATGTGAGGTTGCTTTGGGTAGCATAGATATTTTATGATTATATAAATACTGATTATTCCAATCCATAAACATGGAATGTTTTCTCATTTCTTTGTGTCTTCCTCAATTTCTTTCATAAGCATTCCATAGTTTCTAGAGTATAGATCTTTTACCTCTTTGGTTAGGTACATTCCTAGGTTTCTTATGGTTTTTGGTACAATTGTAAATGGAATTGATTCCTTAATATCTCTTTCTGCCTGCTTCTTTGTTAGTGCATAGAAATGTGACTGGTTTCTGTGCATTGATTTTATATGCTGTAACTGTGCTGAATTCCTGTTTCATATATTCTGGCAATTTTTTGATGGAGTCCTTAAGTTTTCTATATAGAGTATCATGTTGTCTGTGAAGAGTGAAAGTTTGATGACTTTTTTACAGATTTAGATGTATTTTATTTTATTATATTATTTAATTTAATTTAGTTTAATTTAATTTAATTTTGTTTTCTGACTGTTGGAACAAGGACTTCTAGTATTATGTTGAACAACAGTGGTGAGAGTGGACATCCCTGTACTGTTCCTGACATTAGAGGGAAAGCCCTGTTTTCCCTCAGTGAGGATAATATTTGCTATGGGTCTTCCTCTATCCCTGCCTAGTGGAGGGTTTTTATTAAAAAAGAATGCTATACTTTGTCAAATGCTTTTTATGCATCTATTGAGCAGATTATATGGTTCTTGTTCTTTAAAAAAAAAAATTGATGTGAGGGTACCTGGGTGGCTCAGTGGGTTAAACCTCTGCCTTCGGCTCAGGTCATGATCTCAGGGTCCTGGGATCGAGTCCCTCATCGGGCTCTGTGCTTGGCAGGAGCCTGCTTCCTCCTCTCTCTCTGCCTGCCTCTCTGCCTACTTGTGATCTCTCTCTGTCAAATAAATAAAATAAAATAAATCTTTAAAAAATTAATGTGACATATCACATTAATTGATTTGCAGATGTTGGACCATGCTGCAGCCCAGGAATATGTCCCTCTTGGTCATGGTGAATAATACTTTTAATGTACTGTTAGCAACATACTATTAGCTAGTTTCTTGGTGAGAAGTTTTGTATCCATATTCATCAGTGATATTGGTCTATAATCCTCCTTTTTAGTAGTGTCTTTGGTCTTGTGATCAAGGTAATGTTGGCCTCATAGGATGAGTTTGGAGGTTTTCTTTCCATTTGTGTTTTTTGGAAGTTTCAGAAGAATAGGTAGTAGTATATCTTCTTCAAATGTTTCATAGAATTCCTCTGGGAAACCCTCTGGCCCCGGACTCTTGTTTGATGGGATATTTTTGATTACTGATTCAATTTCTTTGCTGGTTATGGGTTTGCTCAGGTTTTCTACCTCTTTCTGATTCAGTCTTGTTAGTTTATAGATTTCCAGGAATGCATCCATTTCTTTCAGATCTCCTCATTTGTTGGCATGTAGTTGCTCATAATATATTAAAACAATTGTCTGTATTTCCTTGGTATTGGTCATGATGTCTCCCTTTAGTTCATGATCGTATTAATTTGGGTCCTTTCTCTTTTCTTTTGGCTAAGTCTGGCCAGAGGTTTATCGATCTTACTAATTCTTTCAGAGAATCAGCCTTTAGTTTTATTGATCTGTTCTACAATTTTTCTGGTTTCTATTTCATTGATTTCTGTTCTAATCTTTATTACTTCTCTTTTTCTGCTTGGTTTAGGTTTTATTTGTTATTCTTTCTCCAGCTCCTTTAGGTGGAAGATTAGCTTTTGTATTTGAGATTTTTCTACTTTTTTGAGAGAGGCTTGTATTGCAATGTACTTCCCTCTTAGGATCATCTTTGCGGTATCCCAAAACTTTGAACAGCTGTATTTTCATTTTCATTAGTTTCTATGAATTTTTAAAATTCCTTTTTAATTTCCTGGTTGACCCAGTTCATTTTTGAGTAGGATGATCTTTAACCTCTGTGTGTTTGAATGCCTTCCAAATTTCCTCTTGTGACTGAGTTCAAGTTCCAAAGCATTGTGGTCTGAAAATATGGGAAATAATATCAGTCTCTTGGTATTGACTGAGATCTGATTTGTGACCCATTGTGTGATCTATTCTGAAGAATGTTCCATGTGCACTTGAGAAGAATGTGTATTCTGTTGCTTTAGTGTGGAATGCTGTGTTTATATCTGTGAATTCCATCTGGCCTAATCTGTCATTCAAAGCCCTTTTTTCCTTGTTGGTCTTTTGCTTAATTGATCTATATTGCTGTGAGTGGGGTGTTGAAGTCCCCTACTATTATTGTATTGTTATCATTTTTTTTTAAACTTTGGTTATTAATTGTTTGCTATAACTGGCTGATCCCAAGTTAGTTAGGAGCATAAATACTTATAATTGTTAGGTCTTCTTGTTGGGTAAACACTTTAAGTTTCTCAAAGTATCCCTCTTCATCTTTTACTACAGTCTTTGGTTTAAAATCTAATTTATCTGATATGAGGATTGGTGCCCCAACTTTCTTTTTAATGTTCATTAGCATGACAGATGGTTCTCCACCCTCTCACTCTAAATCTGGGGTGTATTTTGGTCTAAAATGAGTCACTTTTAATCAGCATATTGATGGGTCTTGTTTTCTTAATCCATTCTGATACCCTATGTTTTTTGATTAGAGCATTTAGTCAGTTTTATATTCAGAGTAATTATTGAAAGATATGAATTTAGTGCCATTGTATTATCTGTAAAATTGTTCTTCCTGAAGGGTGTCTCTGTTCCTTTCTGATCCTTGTTAATTTGGAGCTCTCTCTCCACTCAAAGGATCCCCTTTATTATATTTGCAGGGCTGGTTTAGTGTTCACAAGTTCTTTCAGTTTTTGTTTGTCCTGGAAACTCTATCTCTCCTTCTATTCTGAATGGCAGCCTTGCTGGATAAAGTATTCTTGGCTGCATATTTTTCCTATTTAGCATGTTGAATATATTATGCCTGTCCTTTCTGGTCTGCTAGGTCTCTGTGGACAGGTCTGCTGACAGCCTTATATATACCCTTGTAGTTTAAGGACCTTTTGTCCTGAGCTTTTTTTTCAGGCTTTTCTCTTTTTCTTTGTAATTTCCAAGTTTCACTATAATATGTTGGGTTGTTGAACATTTTTTTATTTTGAGGGGGTTTCTCTGTGCCTCCTAGACTTGAATGCCTGTTTACTTTCCCAGATTCAGGCAATTCTTAGCTACAATTTGTTAAAATAAACCTCCTATCCCTTTTTACCTTTCTTCATTTTCTGAGACTCCTATAATATGGGCATTATTTCACTTTGTGGAATTGCTGAGTTCCCTAAATTTGCCTTCGTCATTCACTTGTTTTCTTTCCCTTTTTTTTTCTCAGCCTCATTATTCTCCATTATGCTTTTTTGAAGCCTGGCTAGTATCTTTATAATCATTATTTTAAATTCTAGTTCACACATCTTACTTATATCCATATTGATTAAATTCATGACAGTGTGTACCACTTCCTTTTTTTATTCTGAGGTGAACTCTATTTTCTCATATTGTACAGAAAAGAAAGGAAGAAAGGACAAGAGAGAAAGACGCTTAGATCTAGAGGGTTTTTGTTTGTTTGTTTGTTTTTGTTTGTTTTTGCAAATGTTTTTAACTACTAATTTAATTCTTTAATAGATATAGATTTATTTAGGTGATCATTTTTTCTCAGGTGAGCTTTGGTAGTTTTTGTGTTTTGAAGAATGTCCTTACTTCATCTCAATTGAAGTGTTTATTGTCATAAAGGTGTTCATAATAATCCATTATTACTATCTTTTTAATATGTATAGGATCTGTAGTGATGTCACCTATCTCATTCCTAATACTGATAATTTGTATCTTCTCTCCCTCTCCCTCCTTTCTCCCTCTCTCCTCCTACTCCTTACCCTTCCTTCCTCCCTGTCTTTCCCTAATTTGTTTGGCTTATTCTTAGGATTTTGTAATTTTTTTTACTCTTCTGAAAGTAAAATATTTTGCTTTGAATAATTTTCTCTATTGTGTTTTGTTTTTAATTTCATTGATTTCTGTTCTGATAGTTATGCTTTTGGTTTAGTTTATTCCCGTGTTGTTGTTGTTGTTTTTAATGATAGAAGTTGATCATTGATTTGAGACATTGTTTCATTCTTTCTCCTTTTTTCCTTTCTTTATTTGTTCTTTTGTTTTTTCATTTTTTTGGTTATTTTTTTAGGGAGAGAGAGGCAGGGAGAGGCAGAGGGAGAGGAAGAAAGGGAATCTTAAGCAGGCTATATGCCCAGTATGGGCTCAATCTCACAACTCTGAGATCATGACCTCAGACATGAGTTTGGATGCTCAAAATTATGAGTTGGACGCTTAATCAACTGAGCCACCAGATTCCTTGAGACCTTGTATTTCTAATAAAGACTTTAATAGTATATCTTTCTAAGTACAACACAGGTAATAACACAGGTTTGAACTCTGTGGGTTTGATTATACAAGGACAGTTTTTTTTAAATGTATTTATTTATTTACTTATATCTATCTATCTATCTATTTATTTATTTGTTTATTTTTAAATATTTTGTTTATTTATTTGAGAGAGAGAGCATGAATGGGGAAGGGGCGAAGGGAGAGGGACAAGTGGACTTCCCGCTAAGCAGTGAGCACATGTGGGGCTCAATCCCAGGACTCTGGGATCATGACCTGAACTAAAGGCAACCATTTAACTAACTGAGTGAGCCAGCCACCTCTGGACTATTTTTTTTTTTAAGATTTTATTTATTTGACAGATAGAGATCACAAGCAGGCAGAGAGGCAAGCAGAGAGAGAGAGGGGGAATCAGGCCCCCTGCCAAGCAGAGAGCCTGATGTGGGCTTGATCCTAGGACCCAGAGACCATGACCCAAGCCAAAGGCAGAGGCTCAACCCACTGAGCCACTCAGGCCCCCTATTTTTTTTTTTTTATCAATACAGTGGAGTATTGTAAATCTATTTTCCCTCTCATATAATTTTCTTAACATTTTCTTTTCTCAAGCTTATTTTGTTATAAGGACATGGTATATAGTACATATAAGATATAAAATATGACTTAATCTGTTATCTAAATTGTTGGTAAGGCTTTCAGAGAATAGTAGGCTATTAGTTAATTTTTAGAGCATCAAAAGTTATATGTGGAGTTTTGACTATGTAAGGGGTCAGTGCCTTTGATGCTTATGTTGTTCAAGTATCAACTGTATTGGTTTAGCAGCATTTCAAAAATTTTGATATCTTGTATTTTAATTTTTTCTCAGTGCAAAATACTTTCTACTTTTCATTGTGATTACTTCTTTATCTCATGGTTAATTTATACATTTGTTTTTTTGCATGTGAATACCTTTTTTGAGTGTTTATTACATTTTTTATTCTTTAGCACCAAAAATTAAACAAATAAAATTGAATTTTTTGATGTGCTTTTAGGAGCATTAAGACTTATATAGATTCACAACCACTGTTGTAATAAGGATGCAGAATAGTTCTGCCACTTTAGGAAAGTTTCCTTGTATCTACTCCCTTGTAGCGTATTGTTTACCTTTTAATGTTTGGAATTTTTTTCAGAGATCACTCTATTATTGATATCTAATTTAATCCCACTGTGGTCAGAGAATATACTTTGCACCCAAAGTTGCTTTGGGATTTATTTTATGACCCAGAATATGATTTTTTTAAATAAAAGTTCAGTGTGCACTTGAGAGAATGTACATTCTTTGTAGAAACTCATCTTTTCTGGTTAATGTAGCCATTCCCATTTTATTTTGATTAGTGTTGGTGTGGTATATATTTCTATCCCTTTATTATTTTATTTTTATTTCTAACTTCTTTCTTTTTTTTAATTTTTAAATTTATTTTCAGTGTAACAGTATTCATTGTTTTTGTACCAAACCCAGTGCTCCATGCAATCCGTGCCCTCTCCAATACCCACCACCTGGTTCCCCCAACCTCCCACCCCCTGCCCCTTCAAAACCCTCAGATTGTTTTTCAGAGTCCATAGTCTCTCATGGTTCACCTCCCCTTCCAATTTCCCTCAACTCCCTTCTCCTCTATAATTCCCCTTGTCCTCCATGCTATTTGTTATGCTCCACAAATAAGTGAAACCATATGATAATTGACTTTTTCTGCTTGACTTATTTCACTCAGCATAATCTCTTCCAGTCCCGTCCATGTTGCTACAAAAGTTGGGTATTCATCCTTTCTGATGGAGGCATAATACTCCATAGTGTATACAGAACAACATCTTCCTTATCCATTCGTCCGCTGAAGGGCATCTTGGTTCTTTCCACAGTTTGGCGACCGTGACCATTGCTGCTATAAACATTGGGGTATAGATGGCCCTTCTTTTCACTACATCTGTATCTTTGGGGTATATACCCAGTAGTGCAATTGCAGGGTGATAGGGAAGCTCTATTTTTAATTTCTTGAGGAATCTCCACGGTGTTCTCCAAAGTGCCTGCACGAACTTGCATTCCCACCAACAGTGTAAGAGGGTTCCCCTTTCTCCATATCCCCTCCAACACACTATCCCTTTATTTTTAACCTAATTGTCTTTATATTTCTGGTGTGTTTTGTATGGTTGCATTTTTTTGTGTGTGTGCTAAATTGAAATTTATTTATTTATTTATTTTTAGAATTAATTTATTTATTTTTTAAAAAATTTTTAATCACTTTTTAAATTTATTTTCAGCATAATAGTATTCATTGTTTTTGTACCACACCCAGTGCTCTATGCAATCCGTGCCCTCTCTAATACCCATCACCTGGTTCCCCCAACTTCGCACCCCTCACCTCTTCAAACCCTTCAGATTGTTTTTCAGAGTCCATAGTCTCTCATTGTTCACCTCCCCTTCCAATTTCCCCCAACTCCCTTCTCCTAACTCCCCATGTCCTCCATGCTATTTGTTATGCTCCACAAATAAGTGAAACCATATGATAATTGACTCTCTCTGCTTGACTTATTTTTAAAAATTTTAAAATTTATTTTCAGCGTAACAGTATTCATTGTTTTTGTACCAAACCCAGTGCTCCATGCAATCCGTGCCCTCTCCAATACCCACCACCTGGTTCCCCCAACTTCCCACCCCCCCCTTCAAAACCCTCATTTAATTGAATCTTTCCCCCCCCAATCTGTCAAGCTCTGCTTTATAGTTAATGTGATTTATGGATATAGCTCACTGTATGTATGTATGTATGTATATATTTATTATGTTCAGTTAGCCACTGTATAGTACATTAGTTTTTACTTTATTTTATTTTTTATTTCTATTCAGTGTTCCAGCATTCATTGTTTATGCACCCACTCAGTGCTCCATGCAATACAAGCCCTCCATAATACCCATCACCAGGCTCACCCAAATCCCCACTCCTTTCTCCTCTTAGTTTTTGATGTAGTGTTCAATGATTCATTAGTTGCATATAACACCCAGTGCTCATCCCAACATGTGCCCTCCTTAATACCCATCACCCAGTTACCTGCTTCCCCTCTGAAACCCTCAGATTGTTTCCCAGAGTCCATAGTCTTTCATGGTTTGACTCCCTCTCTGATCCCCCCGCCAACCTTTAGTTTTCCCTCCTGTCTCCTATGGTCCTCCATGCTATTCCTTATGTTCCACATATGAATGAAACCATATGATAATTGTCTTTCTCTGGTTGACTTATTTCACTTAGCATAATCCCTTCGAGTTCCATCCATGTTGTTGCAAATGGTGGATATTCATCTTTTCTGATGGCTGAGTAATATTCCATTGTATATATGTACCACATCCTCTTTGTCCATTCATCTGTTGAAGGGCATCTTAGCTCCTTCCACAGTTTGGCTATTGTAGACATTGATGCTATGAACATTGGGGTGTATGTACCCCTTCTTTTCACTACATCTGTATCTTTGGGATAAATACTTAGTAGTGCAGTTGCTGGGTTGTAGGGTAGCTCTTTTTTTAATGTCTTGAGGAACCTCCATACTGTTTTCCAGAGTGGCTGTATGGGCTTGAATTTCCACCAAGAGTGTAAGCATGTTCCCCTTTCTCCACGTCCTCTATAATTTGCTTTAAATAAATCGCTTGGGCATTTGTTCTCTCTTTCTTTTCCCTTCCTTTTCTTTTACCTTTTAGATTACCTGAATATATATTTTTAATTTATTTATTTTTAAATTTAATTTTATTTTTTCAATGTTCCAAGATTCATTGTTTGTGCACCACAACCATTACCTGAGTATATTTTTAAAACTGCATTTTAATTTATCTTTTCTCTTAGGAGTTTTAACTATTGTATTTTGGGGGCTTGCTTTAGAGATTATAGTACGATCTCTAAATAATCCCAGTCTACCTTCAAGTGATAACACATCATTTCACATATAATGTAATGATTTGCCATGATGCAGTTCCATTGCTTCCTTCCTGTTTTGTGCTTTTATTTTCATACATTTTATAAACTGCATGCTGCATTGTTATTACTTTTGTTATAGACAATAATTTTTAAATAACTATAAATATTTTTCAAATCTTACAATTTACCCATGTATCAACAACTTTTGATGGTCTTTAAAACTTTCTGTACAACTGCATTTATATCATAATATTTTCTTTCTTTCTCTTGAAACTTTTTGAACATTGTTTGCAATATGAATATGATGGTGAAAACTATTTCAGTTTTTGTATATTAAAAAACACATATCTGGTTTTGAAAAGTATTTGTGGGGGATAGAATTGTACTTGAAAAATTTTTCTCTTTCAGTCCTTTAAAGATAATGCTCTATGTTTTCTCACTTGCATTGTTTTTGATAAATCTGCTCTAATGTTTAATATAGTCCATTGGTTTTTAAAAAGCGTTTATTTATTTGAGAGAGAGAAAAAAATTATTTGAGAGAGAGAGAGAAAAAAAAATTGAGTGAGCCACCCAGGCACCTCTTAATTTAGTCCTATGGTTTGAAATGTGTCATTTTTTTCCCCTGGCTTTTAGAATTTTTTTCTCTATCATTACTTCTGAACAATTGGCTTATGATGTACCCTAGTATAGTTTTCTTCATGTTTCTTATTCTTGGGTTTCACTGAGCTTCTTGGAACTCTGGATTTATGAATTTTATCAGATTGGAAACTTCCAGCCATTATTTTTTCAAATATATTTTATGTCCCTTCTTTTGTCAAGAAATGGTGTTTTGATACCACAAAGAATCTTTATGTGCACTGAGAGGATAATACTCACATATGTAAGAATTTCTTCTGTATCTATTTATAATGTTGATTGATAAACCCATGTGTTTTATAATGGGCATGCATGAGCGCATCCATTTTGCAATGCATCTTGCATATTAAGTTGATTATACAGATAGGGCCTCCACACGCTCTACAGGGGGCCTTAAATAAGGTTACCATGGCCTCTTGAGTGAATACAGTCCATTTTGAAGTGCTTTATTCTGTGACTCTTTCATTTTTCCTTCCTTTTCCTGACTACTACTACTTTGAGTTCTCTCCAAGCTACACTCTACAAACCAGAAGGTAAGGATGATATGGGGGCTTTTAAGGACTTTTTGTTGGATTTTCTTCTATTCTATTTCATATTCTTTCTCTAGGTCTTTCCGCCTGTTTTCTCATTGTTTCAATAATGATATGTAGTCAGTTCCCAAGTATACATTTTATTTGAGGGCAGAACTTGTCAGTGCAACTGTTTAATATACACTATCACTTGGATGTTTCAGATGTGTTCAAACAAAGTCGCTAAAAATTTACTTCTGGTCTTACCTCTAAGCTCTCCTATGTCCCCTGGTTGTGTCTATACAACCCATAAGACCATGGAATATTGCATGAAATATGGTCTCTCTCACTCTTGATGTCTAATGTAAAAATTAGGAGGACAAGGACCATGTCTGAATTATATTCCTACTAACTAGCATGCATTCAATCATTTATTCAATGTATATTCAGTCATTAATTTCACAAACATTTATGGTTTCTACTATATACCCAGCCCTGTCTGGGCACTGAAAATACAACAGTGAACATATCAGGTAAAAGTTCTTGCCCTTCTACTGCTTAAATTTTAGTAAATTAGGGCTGACTAAACAAATAAATGAGCAAAATGTACCATCAGTAGATAGTGATTAATGCTATGCAAAACAGGGGAGCAGAGGTGTTAGGACATCATCTGTGCTTTGGGGGATTATTGTTGGATACTATTTTTAATTTCTTTCTTTCTTTCTTTCTTTCTTTCTTTCTTTCTTTCTTTCTTTCTTTCTTTCTTTCTTTCTTTCTTTCCTTCTCTTTCTTGTCTCTTCTTTCCCTGTGGTCAGGGAGACCCAATGGACCTGAGGAAAGGAGTTATGTGTCCAGAGGAACAACGAGCAAAAAGTCCCAGAGACAAGAATGTGGTTCATGTTTTTGAGAAGCTTTAGGGAGGCCGTTCTGACTCAGGGACTGGAGGGGATCAGATATATAAAGGAGTCCCCACCTACAGAAATGAATTCTTCTCTCCTCTGGGCTTATTTATGTGTTTTAATCTAATTCTTATTACAGTGATTTTACATGTTTTTGGCTTTTCCCCTAGGCCTTTAGAGTAGGTCTTTAGATCAAGATTTATGTATGTTTGAGTTCCATTTTCCGGTTCTGTGCTGGATGTAAGATAACTTTCATTAAATATATATGAGGGCCTGAGGGAAAGGTTAAAGCATAATGATTATTCTTACCACTTTTGAACAGTTGCTTTTCAATCTCATTTTACTTTTTCGAAGTCAATTCACTGCCTTTAAGTTCTGGTACTTCCCATCAGCCACACATTTTTAAGTGAGTATGGATTTTCCATCACACTGACTCTAAAAGGAATTTAATCAGGAGAAGACAGTGAAGTATGATGCTTGGCTCATGAAAATTCATAGCCCCTGGTCTGGGTACCATGATGAGACTTTTACATCTATATCCTTAGTCACTTTCTGAAAATGATGGAAGGTGAAAGGTGTGATATGATATATCACATGTGTGATATGTGATAGGTAAGAGGGAAACCATGCAGTTCATATCTTCAGGCATGTCTAGAGAGAAGATTAGGATTGTAATTTTTTCTCCAAGTTCCTGCCTTTCAAATGTAATTAGAGCATTCATGGTTGAGAAAAGTCGAGCTAGAACACGATTAGTTACTGCTCTTTCCTGCTCTCCTCAGTAATTTCCCAATCCCCTCTTTAATCTCCTGGGTTCGTACCCCATAGACAATGGGGTTGAGAGCTGCAGGAATTACATGGTATAGGACATTAAGTAAGATGGGGATATCAGGAGAAATTTTTTTCTTGGCAATATGGATAAAAACAAAAACCAGAAGGTTGGTGCTGAAGAAAAGGATGAGAATGAAGTGGGAGCCACATGTGCTCAGAGCTTTGGCAACTTCCCCTTTTGCCTTGAGTCTAAGAACAGCTCTTAGAATGAAAGTATAGGAGAGGAAGATGAGGATGAGGTCAGAGCCCATAACAGTCCAGGCCACAGTTTACTGGTATATTTTGTTAAGGACAACATTATCACAGGAGAGCTTGGACACAGAGAGGTTGGCACAGATACAGTTCTCAATTATATTTTTTCCACAATAATGGAGGCAGGCAAAGAGGATGGGAATGGACATAGTAAGAAATGCATTCCTGGCCAAAATAAAAATAGCAGGCTTAGCTACAAATTGATCAGTGATGATGGATGGGTACCTCAGTGGGTGGCAGATGGCCACATAGCGGTCATAGGCCATGACCATGAATGTGCAGGACTCCATGGCAAGAAAGCAATTCATGATGTACATCTGAAGGAAGCAGGCATAGAAGCTGATGGACTTGAGGTCAAACCAGAATATGGCCAGGACCTTGGGGATGACGGTGAGGCAGAGCACAATATCCAGGAGGGAGAGAATGCCGAGTAGGTAGTACGTGGGCTCATGCAGAGAGACCTCCAGCTGGATGGTGACCAGGAGAACACCATTGGCCCCCATGGCCAGAAGGAAGAGGAGGCTGAGGGGCAGGGACAACCAGAACTTCCAGCTGGGGGACTTGACAAACAATTCAGGAGGAAGTTTGAAACCTCAGTGGAGATGGTGCAGTTTGGATGTGCTGTCATCTTTTGTCTTTTTAGTGATCTGTAAAATTAAGGTAAAAATTAGTTACTGACTCAAGACCCATGAATTTACAATAATCTCCTTCACCTAGGTGATACTCATGACTCCTAGCAGGTTGTCCAGAGCCATGTGAATTCACCTGTGTATTCTTTGTGACATGGTATTAGGAGATTCCTATCACTTTAAGCAGTATAGAGGACTGGGAAAATATGGCTTGTTTATACAGGTTTGATTACTTTAAGGTTTATTTTTAAATGAATTGTTATTTCTTTTTTTAAAGATTTTATTTATTTATTTGAAAGAGAGAGAGAGAGAGAGAGAGCATGAGAGGGGAGAAGGTCAGAGGGAGAAGGAGACTCTCCGTGGAGCTGGAGCCCGATGCAGGACTTGATCCTGGGACTCCGGGATCATGACCTGAGCCAAAGGCAGTGGCTTAACCAACTGAGCCACCCAGGTGCCTCTGAATTGTTATTTCTTAACAGAAACGAAAGAGAAGGAATTACTTAGTAAACTACTTTTTGACAGTTTTGTTCCCAGATTTGCATGTGTAAGTTTATTCCTTTTTGTTTTTTGTTTTTGTTTTTTAATGATGATATAGACTACCATATGACAATTTAACTAGAAATATGCTCAGATAAGTAACAGAGCCTGGCACAAATAGGGACTCAAATCCATGTCCCTAGTTCTCTGTGCCATACCCATTCAGAGTTTCTGGCTGTAGTTTGCCTTCAGTATAGACCTAAAAGATGATACCCTGGTAATAAAGTTAGTTAGTCTTCATGATATCTAAGCAGTCATTTAATGAAGGAGGTGTGGATCCTGACAAATAATCCTATTTCCTCCCTCTCTACATCTTCATATTGGTAGGATTCTTAACTTTGGGAAGAAATAACCTTAAGAGGAGAAGGATCAGTTCCACACAGCTATGTGAGAGCCATACCTGCCATTAGACAAGGTGAAAATTTGATTATTCTGCTTGTAGTAGTGTGAGGGTGATGAAGACTTATCTTTAAAGTTTTTGCATCCCTTTTCTATTTTATTTTTCCATCTTCAATTTAACAATCCAGGGACATATCCCCCTGCTACCAAGCACAGTTTAATGTTGCCAAGTTCTCTTATCACTTAACCTCCTCCCCTGGCATTCTGTTAGGTAACATTGACAAAGAAACTGTCCTTCCTCTCGGGAGGTAAAAGTAAAACCACTCAGGGGACAATCAGTAATAGTGAGAACAGATGACAGGATCTTGCACAAACCATGAGAGTGTAAGGCTGGCTGAGTCACTCTGATGTGGGACTTTGGCTGGTGAAAAAGGAATTGTAAATAAAGTGAGGTGATCCTCTCCTTTACATGAAGGGTGAAGGATTCTAAGGTTCTCGTTTCCCTGAATTGTGAAAGGAAGTTGAAAGAACGCTGTAGGTTAAACAAAGGTAAGGGTCAGGTCTTTCTGGAGTCCTTCAAATCATGCAGTCCATTGTAGCTAAATCTGTGTACATGCACCAAGGCCTCTGTTTAAGTGTTATTTTCTGGATATAGAAAAACTTTTTTCATTAGGAATTTAAGTACTTCCCTCTTTATCACTCTTTGGATTCATTATATAACAATGTATATTAGTTTGGGAAATTTTTCCATTTCCTGTAGTTCTACTCAAATATGCTAGGGTTTTATCCCATTGAATTTTTGGCATCCAATGAGATATGCTGTAATATCACATTACCAACAAGGGAATTTTTATCTCCCAATCTTGTCCACCCATACTGTATCACTCTGATCTTACTACTTCTACAGTGGGCTGGGTTGGAGTAATTTCTAGGATTCCTCTGAATCTCATGAATAATTGTATGATAATCTGTGTACCCCATCAATCTTATAAAAAGAAAACAAACCACACCCATGATACAGTGAATTTTTTTGACCGTGGAATTTGATGGAGGAGAAGGAGTATTGGAGTGGGGTTAGGGTGGTGAGAAAGGGGGTTTTATTAAAACTGCGAACCCAGATCTGAATGATATTTTATACCTTTGGGAACACTTTTTTCCCCTTGCAGGGGTTCAAATAGTACTTTTGTTTCCAGGTAAGGTTTTTCTTTTCCCAACTGTTGTTTCAGTCCTGCTCAGCTGGCTCCTGTTAGGTTCTCCCCATGAGAGAGATCCTGCTAGTGTCTGGGGCTTCCTCTCAGAGGAGGGAGGACTGGCATTCCCTTCCAGGGCTCCTCTCTTCACTCCTGATCCTCTGCCTCCCCAGGCAAAGGTTTGTGCAGCTGGTGTCTGCCAGGCATGGCTCCCATCTGATATGAGAAGAGATTTAGATGGCCTTCCAATTCTTGTGTTCTCGCTGATAAAATACATTGATAGTGACTTTGGTAAATTTGGGATGAATTTAAAACATATTTCATTTGTGACTGAAAGCACTTTGCAGTTGGTAGGGTAAGTTGACTTTTTTTTTTTCCCTTAAAGATTTTACTTATTCATTCATGAGAGACAGAAGCAGAGGCAGGGGGAGGAGCAGGTTCTCTGCTTAACATGGCACCCAGCGCAGGACTTGATCCCAGAAGCCCAGGATCATGACTTGAGCTGAAGGCAGGTGTTTAACAAACTGAACCACCCAGATGCCCCGTACATTGACCATTTAACATTTTATCTTTTGAAATGGGCCGATTGAGATTCAGTGGTACTATATTTTTACTGTTTAATTATTAGGGTTTGATGAAATAAAATTTAAAAAAGATCCAGAGCCAGTGAATATATGAATATATCTGCGTCCTGTGTTACCACAATGAGGTGGCCGTGCATATCTTAGATGTCATTTTATATTATACATTTTTAGGTTTCTCTCTTTTCCTTCACAAACCCCCTCTCTTGCCCCCACACACATACAGTCTTTGGACAGTTTTCCTAAAATCTGGAATTTGTCTTTTTACTGCATTTACCACTCTGACTCCCGCTTCCACTTATCAAAGTCCAATGTTCTTCTTTCTTTCCCTTTATTTTGTGTATCTAACAATTGTTTTCCCTCTAGGGAGCAACCCAGTGAGGGTTCAATTAATATTCTAAAACAATTTCCACAAGCATATTCTCTGTTTTATTTTTCTGTCACAAAACTGTATACCCTCCATTCCCTAAGTCAGCATCTTGTCTATTCTTTGCCTTGGTTGAGTGTCTTACAAAGACTGGGAGACACTGAACATGCAGTAGGTCATGAAGATTTAAAACCCAGAGAAAAATGACATCTGGTTTTGAGTCGGTGACCAAAGAACCTTCTGTATATCCTGGGCAACATGTTCATTCAACTCTGTCTTTTCCTCTCTCATTCTTTTTGAATACTTTCACTTGTATGTTTGCGGCATAAACTGATAGCACCTGCCCAACTCAGATCTTGCCACAATGACCCTCCACATGTACAACTGCAGGCTGCCAAATTCCAAATATTTCATCTAAAATCTACTTTCATCATTTAGGTTTTGTCATTATGTATTTGCTCATCACATTCTCTGTTCCTACTCTGCAAAGGTTTACATTTAATCCTTGTAAGTCATAGCCCCAGATCTCGCCATCTCCAAGAAGCTTTCCTTCTCCAGGATATTCAAAGTATTCTTGGAAAGAATTAGGGAGTCATTGCATGGAAATAGTGGAAATCTTGAAATGACCTTTGGAGGGCACAGCCACATGGAAGAAATGATAATTCAGACATGAATGTGCATGGAGAAGTACAGAGCAAGAAGTATATTCTCTTTGTCTCCTGAAGAACCTTAGGATAATTATTTCTAGCACCAGGATAAAATTTCTGAGTACAACTTAAGGGGATTATTTTATCTTTTTTTTTTTTTCCCCACTCACTAAATCTTCCTTTCTTCTCTTTTATTTGGAATGTTCCAACATGTTCTTCAATGTATAATTCATCCAATAAACTTTAAATTACCTACTCGGCTTAGAAGTAAAGCATCTGAGACCATATATGTCCTTCTTCCCCTCCCATTTCAACTTTGGATTGCAATCCGAGCTAGCAAGTGACATCACTAGGGCTGAGGACCTAGAGCTAATGACTACTGGTTCCAGGTAGGGACAGGATGAAGAAGCCCATGAAGCTGAAGGGCAATGACAAAAACAGAGACCCAGCAGGACAAACTTTTCCCCAGGCTGCAAGACAGGCTCCCAGCATAGCACTATGGAGGCCCTGTTTGAAGAAGTAGAGGGGCTATTAAGGACCACCTAACTCTATAAACACACACAGAGATGTGAGACACCTCTCTGAAGTATCATTTCAGACATCATTGATCTGAACCAATCTATGACAGATACCTCAATGATGTATGCATTATTTTCCATTTTTATAGCATAGCTTTTAAAAATTCTTTAGATTGAGCTTAATTTGAGGAACTACTTTTGTACTCCCACTGACCCCCATTTGTCTCTGTCCTCAAGTTATTTAGATTAAATCTTAAGTTAGAGTTTCTCAATTAGTTATTTAGTTATTTAGATTAAATCATTAGTTATTAAGTTATTTAAAGTTACTAAGTTATTAGATTAATGTGAAGTTATTTTAGATTAAAGTTATCTTAATCTTAAATTATTTAGATTAAATTTAGTTCCCACACCATGATTCAAATATCTGTGTACAGAATCTTTGCCCCAAAGTCCCTACATTTCAGTATGTATGGTTGAAAACCCCAAATCATCTAAACTAAGCTGCAGATGATGGACTTTCTAGGTTCCCAACCCCCACCCCATTTAATCTCCTATGGAGAAATTTCTGCTTCTCTGAAGGTCAGGTACCACCCAGCAAAAGATCTGAAAAGGCAAGAGGGTCCCAGAGCACAGGCTGTCACATGTATCTCTTCACCTGAGACAGGACGTAGTCTCCACTTACCCATTTTTAGACTACTTCGGATCTGAACTGAAGAGAAAGGTTCCCCTTACCCCTACACTTTGCTCCCCATGTTCTGGTTAATATTGGTATAGCTAACATAAATAGGTAGCTCTTAGCTACCCTTACCCAGGCTCACTTACAGAGGATGTGAAACACAGGTCCAGTGATATTGTAGTTCTGGTTAGTTCCTGAAGTATCTGGTGCAGTTATAACTCCAGAGCCTCAGGGACTTTACACTCTGGGAACTTCTCCATCCCTAATTCCTTGGGCCCATGAGGTCCTCTTAGGACAGATAAGTAGGCAGGTGTGAGAAGAAAATGACTTTGGTTCTCTCTAAAAGGAAAAAGCTTGGAAATCTGACCCTATGTTGACTGTGTATCCTGTGAGCAGTTAGTCTCCTGGTTGTAGGGCTATTGATTGATGTTAACTTAACAACTTTTATGATGGCATTATGATAATAATGCAAGAAAAACTTGAAACAAATATTCCTGAGGAAATACATTGTTATTCAGAGAGATAGTCCTACAGAAATTTTTGTTGTACTAAAGATTTTTAAAATATGAAGTATATACAACTGTATACTAGGAAACATCATTTTAAAAAGCTTTAGTTTGCAACTAAACTTTGAACTTTGTGTGAATTAGTCACATCCCCACATTAAGGGAGCAAGCGTCATTGGTTTCTTTCTTTATTTTTTATGAATTGTTTTACTTGAGTATGGTGGATATATGATGGGTTTTTTTAAAAAATATTTTATTTATTGGGGTCCCTGTGTGGCTCAGTAGGTTGGGACTTCTGCCTTTGGCTCAGGTCATGATCCCAGAGTCCTGGGATCAAGCCCGCATTGGGCTCTCTGCTCACTGGGGAGCCTGCTTCCTCCTCTCTCTCTGTCTGCTTCTCTGCCTATTTGTGATCTCCATCTGTCAGATAAATAAATAAAATCTTTAAAAAAAAAAGGTAAATAAAATCTGATCTCCATCTGTCAGATAAATAAATAAAATCTTTTTAAAAAAAGATTTTAAAAGATTTTATTTATTTATCTGGACACATGATGTTACATTAGTTTCAAATGTATAACATAGTGATTTACCAAGTTTATATTTTATGCTGTGTTCACTGATGTAACTACCATCTGTCACCATCCACTGCCATTACAATGTCATTGATCATATTCTCTATGCTGTGCCATCATCATCAGTTTCCATAAAGTCCTTATTTTTCTTTCTTTATTTTTTAAAAGAGAGCATGAGCAGGTGGAGGGGCAGAAGGAGAGGGACAAGCTGATTCCCTACCTAGCAGGGAGCCTGAGGGGCTCTCTCCCAGGATCCTGAGATCATGACTTGAGCTTAAGTCAGGCACTTAACTGACCAAGCCACCTAGAAGCCTCTTCTTTTGGTTTCTTTTTCTTTTTCTTTTTTTCTGCACATGTCAACATAGCTTCTTTTCTCTGCTCTTCAGAAAAGTGTAAACTTCAGTGTTCTTAAAATATGCCTTTCTAAATAATCTCTATTGTTCTCATTTAGCTGCATGTTCATTTATAAGAGATAGGTTTCAAAATTGAATTTATATAAGTGGTAATGGGTTATAAATGTGAGGTTATTCTTTGATTTCACTCACACTAAATTTTAAATGTCTGTCCATATTGCTCTGTGTAAGTCCACTTCATTATTTTTAACTGTTGTTCAGTTTCCATTTGTGCATCTTCCTTCTTTAGTCAACACTTCAGTGACCCATTATTTATTGTTAAAGAAAAATAATGTTGCTGTCAATAACCTTGTACACTTCTCTTTATAGACCTAAAATAGCTCTATGTGCAGGAGTTTATTTTTTTCAGTTATGGTGTAAAAATATTTAATTTCACTAACAATTATCAAATTTCTCTCCAAAATATTTACAAAATATCCCTAGAAGTTCCTAAAGTTTTTTTTTATTTTTTATATTTCTTAGATCATTTGATGCTTTATTTTTTTTTAAGCTTGCTGGATATAAAATAGTTATCTCATTACTTTAATTTGAATATTTCCTGAAAACTGAGATTTTTTTTCATATACCATTTAGTCATTTGAGATTTCCATGCTGTGAATTTTATGCTGACATTACTCGCCTTTTTTTTTAATTAATTTCTTTCTTTCTTTCCTTCTTTCTTTCTTCTTTCTTTCTTTTTTCTTTTTCTTTTTTTAAAAATTTCTTTTCAACGTAACAGTATTCATTCTTTTTGAACCACATCCAGTGCTCCATGCAATATGTGCCCTCCCCAATACCCACCACCTGGTTCCCCCAACCTCCCACCCCCCGCCCCTTCAAAACCCTCAGGTTGTTTTTCAGTGTCCATAGTCTCTCATGATTCACCAACCCTTCCAATTTCCCTCAACTCCCTTCTCCTCTCCATCTCCCCATGTCCTCCGTGTTATTTGTTATGCTCCACAAATAAGTGAAACCATATGATAATTGACTCTCTCTGCTTCACTTATTTCACTCAGCATAATCTCTTCCAGTCTCATCCATGTTACCTTTTGTTTTGCTATCAATTTTTGTTTTTCTTGTGTATCTACAAAACCTTGCATTTTTAAATATGAGAGCCCCTTTCTGGCTAGCTGTTGCTAGTATCTCCCTTAATCTGTCATATACTGTGAATTTTAGTGTATGCTGTCCAGTATTCAGTAAAAATTCCTTAATTCGATCAAGTGAAATTTTATTCTTCTATGAAAAGATTTTCTCTCAGGTTCTTATGTAAGGAACATTCCACAAGATCAAAAAAGGTGGTTTTTTTGTTTTCGTTTTAATTTTTAAAAAACTTAATGTGTTATGTTTCACACTGATGTGTTTATATCTGTTTATGGCTTATACTGTCAAAAGTAAGGTGTGGTGTTAATTTAGTATGCACTCCTATGTTCCCAACAACTGGGAACATATGAAATAGTGTCTTGTCATTTTTATAAATATCTTCTACTTTGAACCCCCACCATCTCAACACTACTGTGAGCACTCTCATGGTGTGTCCTAGAACTCCCTGTGTTCCATCAAGTGTGGGTTACTGCCCGTAGAGTGGGGTCCATCAGTGCCAGGCTCCAGTGTATGTTCTAAAACTTTGTTTTGTTGGTGGAGGTGCTGTTCAGGATATTAAGTATTTTTGAATAATTCCTCTGTATATAGTGGTAAGTAACTTTATTTTTCTCCATATAGAGATAAGTGATTGATTCTTTTCTCACTGATTTGAGTGTCACCTTTATTACATACAAAGTTTCATGCACACATGGCTGCACTTCTGTTCCATCATAGGCTTCTGTTCCATCACTGATTTTACTTACAACAATCCCACATTATTTTTTATTACTATTGATTGGTAATAAATACTATAATATGGCAGGGTGAATTTACATTTGAATTTGATCCAAACATTTTTAGGGTTTTTCCGTATGCAGTTTTTTTGTTTAGAAAGGGAAACCTTCTTACATTGTTGGTGGGAATGTAGAGTGGTATAGCCACTCTGGAAAATGATACAAATGTTCCTCAACAAGTTAAAAACAGAACTATCCTATGATCCAGGCATTGCACTACTAGGTATTTCCTCAAAGGATACAAGGGTACTGATTTGAAATGATGCATGCACCCCTTGTTTATAGCAGCATTATCTATAATAGCCAAATTATGGAAAGACCCCAAATGTTCATTGACTGATGAATGGATAAAGAAGAGGAGGCATATATATACATATATATACAACAGAATATTATTCAGCTATCAATAATGGAAATTATTATTCAGCAATTATTTCCAATAATGGAAATCTTGCCATTTGCAATGTTGTGGAAGGAGCTATTCAGTATTATGCTAAGTGAAATAAGTCTGTTAGAGAAAGACAAATTGCATATCATTTCACCCATATGTAGAATTTAAGAAGCACAACAAATGGACATAGGTGAAAAAGAGAGGAAAACCAATAAATAGACTCTTAAGTATAGAGAACAAACTGATGGTTCCCAAAGGGGAGGTGGGAGGGAGGATAGGTTAAATAGGTGATGGGGATTAAGGAGGCACTTGTGATGATCACTGAGTGTTGTTCATACATGTTGAATTACTAAATTGTACACCTGAAACTAATATTACACTGTATGTTAACTAGCTAAAATTTAAGTAAAAATTTGAAAAATAAAAATTTAAAATCTGAGCAAAACAAACAGCCCCAGACATATTTGTTACAGGGCACTGTCTTCCAAGTTTCTTGGAGTGAAGCAAACCTGTAACAATCCGTGGCCCTACAGAAGAACTGAACCAACATGAGCACATTGAAAAAACTGGGCTTAGGGGAACCCTCTTACACTGTTGGTGGGAATGCAAGTTGGTGCAGCCACTTTGGAGAACACTATGGAGATTCCTCAAGAAATTAAAAAGAGAGCTTCCCTATCACCCTGCAATTGCACTACTGGGTATTTGCCTCAAAGATACAGATGTAGTGAAAAGAAGGGCCATCTGTACCCCAATGTTTATAGCAGCAATGGCCACGGTCACCAAACTGTGGAAAGAACCAAGATGCTCTTCAACGGATGAATGGATAAGGAAGATGTCCATATACACTATGGAGTATCATGCCTCCATCAGAAAGGATGAATACCCAACTTTTGTAGCAACATGGATGGGACTGGAAGAGATTATGCTGAGTGAAATAAGTGAAGCAGAGAGAGTCAATTATCATATGGTTTCACTTATTTGTGGAGCATAACAAATAACATGGAGGACAAGGGGAGTTAGAGAGGAGAAGGGAGTTGAGGGAAATTGGAAGGGGAGGTGAACCATGAGATACTATGGACTCTGAAAAACAATTTGAGGGTTTTGAAGGGGCGGGGGGTGGGATGTTGGTGAATCCAGGTGGTGGGTATTGGAGAGGGTATGGATTGCATGGAGCACTGGGTGTGGTGCAAAAATAATGAACACAGTTACGCTGAAAAAATTAAAAATTAAAAACAAAACAAAACAAAACAAAAAAAAACTGGGCTTATGGTATGTGTGCATTTTTGTATCCGAGTTTGTTTTCCTTAACGTTATATTGTGAACATTTCCCATATCATTAAAATATATTTGAGATCTCCAAGATATAGAAATATTTTATTTTATTATTAAATTTTTTATTATGTTCAGTTAGCCAACACATAGTACATCATTAATTTCTTTTAATCATTAGTTTTTGATGTAGTGTTCAACGATTCATTAGTTGTGTATAACACGCAGTGCTCATCACCACACATGCCCTCCTTAATACCCATATAAATATTTTAAAATTAGTGTCACTTTTACCAGATTCTGTTGGTTGTGAATGAGTCACTGAAACCAGCTGAGATCCAGTAGAAGGGAAACTGGCCTGGACTTTTTTCTGTGAGGAGTGTGAAAGAATGTGTGGCCATCATGAAGTCCTCTATACATGATGTTAATTTTTCTCCATGATTTTTGTTTATTACTAAAATTGCTTTATTTCTGATTTATTTTTGTTTCTCTGTCCATCCTTTTATTTTCCACTTCAACTCCTCAAAATACCACCAACATACACCAGAATCTTGGAGTCTGTTTCAGAGTCTGTTTCGGAACCCACTCAAGATCACCTAGATCACTAGGTGATCTGCACATAGTGTTTAGAGTGGACTCTATTCCTCCAATATCACAGTATCTAGGTGACTTCATTTTTCACTATCTAATTTGTCTCTCTGCAATACCTTTTAAGAGGCAGTCTTGTTTTTTAAAAATTAATGAGAAGTTTTCATTTCTATTTCTTCAATTTATATTCCATTTCTTTAATACCCCATGTGACTCTTCTTTGACAAAATTTACATTGTTACATCCTTGCATATTATCTCTTACAATTCCTCCTCCTTTCTATATGTTCTGACCATTATCTAACAGGACTAGGAAATTTTCTTGGCCTTCTCCAGCTCATTAATATGCCAGTCAACTACATTTATTCAGCTTTCACTCATCCACTGACTGCTTTATATTACCTATTTTATTTTATTTATTATTTTATTTATATGTTCAGTTGGCCAGCATATAGTACATCATTAGTGTTTGATGTGGTGCTGAATGATTCATTAGTTGCATATGGCAGCCAGTGCTCATCACAACATGTGACCTCTGGAACTATTTTATTTTTGAAAACAATTAGTTCTTGGGGCACCTGGGTGGCTCAGTTGGTTAAGCATCCAACTATTCATTTCAGCTTAGTTCATGACCTTGGAGTCATGAGATGGAGCCCTGCAGCAGGCTCCATGCTCAGATGGTAGTCTGCTTGAGATTCTTTCTCTCCCTCCACCCCTCCTGACTCACATGCTCCCTTTTTCTCTAAATAAATACATAAATAAATAGAATCTTTACAAAAATAACTAGTTATTTATTATAAGCGAATGTAGCAATTTCATATTTCTGATATCCATTATTAAGTCTCTGATGGTATTAATGGTTTTATTTTTTAATAAATACTTATGTTGTGTTTACACACTAAGCATTGTTAATTTATCCTTGGTTGTTATTCTTTCTAACCCATTAATTCTGATTGCTATGATATGGCTGTTCATTTCTTTGCCTTTTTTCCTCAGTATTATTATTTTCTTATTTTATATCTTGTATGCAAATGTCCCTGAGACAATAATTACCTCCTGTAGAAAATATACATGGGGTTAGGGGAAGAGAGGAAGATCAAATTCTAGACTGCAAATCCTCCAGGTGGGTTTTGTGATGATCAACTCAGAGAAAGTTTATTACTATCTGGACTTTAATATTTCTCGTTTCCTACACTCTAGATAAACCATCTCCTCAAGGTAACCCTCCATTATCCTTGCTCCGGCATTCCTCTGGTCCAGGAATTATTCAGTGAAATTAGTGAAATTGCATAGACCCCAGATGGAACAAAAAAGGGGCTTCTCAGTGCTTACAAGTATCTGACCATGACAAATGCTCTGCAATTTTTTCCCTCCTCAATAGCTTCAAGGGCTTGTAAAGGTATTCTCAAGGTAAAGCATGGGAGAAATAAGGAGCAACTAAAATCTCTCCCATTAATCCATTTGTGTGTGTGTGTGTGTGTGTGTGTGTGTGTGTGATATTTGCTGTATCCATGTATTTTTTTATTTCCTATTTTATTTGTTTGTGTTTTTCCAAATTTTTACTTATGATGGTTTTCAAAGTTCATACCATTTTCATTGGAAATTGATATGATCTCAATCTGCTTAAATTTATTCAGAGCTGTTTTGTGGTCTAATGTGTGATGTATCCTGGATAATGATGAATGTGCACTGGAAAAGAATGTGTATTTTTTTTTTGATGGAATATTCTGTATATATTTCTTATGTCCATCTAATCCAATGTGTCATTCAAAGACATTGTTTCCTTATTGCTTTTCTGCTTGAGTGATTTATCCATTGATGCAAGTGGGTTGTTAAAATCATGTACTATAATTGTATCACAATCAATGTCTCCCTTTATGTTCATTAATATTTGCTTTATGCATTTAGGTGTTTTGGTGTTGGGCATATAGATATTTACAACTGTTACATCTTCTTGGATTGATCCCTTTGTCATTATGTAATACTCTTCTTTGTCTCTTTTTACAGTCTGTTTTAAAGTCTTTTATCTGACATAAGTATTGCAACCCTGGCTTTTTCTTGGCTTCTATTTGTATGGTAACTGTTTTTCAGTCCTTCACTTTCAGTCTGCATGTGTCTTTAGGTCTCCTGTAGGCAGCATATAGATGGGTCTTGTTTTTGTAATCCATTCTGCCACTTTATGTCTTTTTATTGTAGTATTTAGACTATTCACATTTAAAGTAACTGTTGATAGCTTTGTACCAATTGTCATTTTGTTAATTTTTTTTTTTTTTTTGGTTTCTTATGTTGTTCTTCTCTGGTTTGTTTTTGTTTGTTTCTTTGTTTTTGTCTCCTCATCCTCTTTTCCTTTGAAATTGATGATTTTCTGTAGTGCTATGTTTGGCTTTCTTTTTCTTTCTTTATTTTTTGCCCATTTATTTATTGTATTTATTTATTTATTTATTTATTTATTTTTAAAAAGATTTTATTTATTTATTTGACAGAGAGGGATCACTACTAGGCAGAGCAGCAGGCAGGGAAGGTGGGTGGGAAGCAGGCTCCCCACTGAGCAGAGAGCCCCACCCTGGGCTTGATCCCAGGACCTGAGCCGAAGGCAGTGGCTCAACCCACTGAGCACCCAGGCTCCCCTTTTGCCTATTTATTAATGGGTCTTGGGTTTGTGGTTATCACAAGGTTCAAATAAAACATACTATGTTTATAGTAATCTGTACTGATAACCTTATCAAATAGAATGTTTCACTGTAAGTTTTTTCCTTTGAATATATCAGTACTTTGAATATATCATAATCCAGTGCAGGCTTGCAACATTTCTGCTGAGAAATCAGCTGATAATCTTATGGGATTTCTTTTGTAAATAACTTTTTGTTTCTTTTTTGTGGCTTTTAAAATTCTCCCTTTATCTTTATCCTTTGATATTTTAATTATTATGTGTTGTGATGTGAACCTTCTTGCATTTATCTTCTTTGAAGCTTCCTACACCTGGATCTCTATTACCTTCCCTAGCTTAGGGAAGTTTTAGCTATTTCTCCAAATTAGCTTTCTGCCCCCTTTTCTCTCTTCTTATTCTGGGATCCCTAAAATGTTATTGTTTGTTTGGGTGATGTTGTTAAAGAGATTCATTAACCTATTCTCATTTTTTTCAAATTTCTTTTTCTTTTCTTCTTCAGCTTGGGTGATTTCTTTCCATTATCCCACCTTCCAGACTGCCAATCCTTTCTTATACCTCCTTTAATCTACTGTTGTTTCCCTTAGTGTATTTTTCACTTCAGTTACTGTATTCTTCAACTCGGATTTTTAAAAAAATATGTATTTTCTATTTCTTTGTTAAAGGTCTCACTGAGTTCTTCCACTCTTCTCTCAAGGCCTTTGGGTGTCTTTACGATTATTACTTTATACACTTTATCAGGCATACGGCTTTACTCTCTTTCAATCAGTTATTTTTCTGAGGTTTTATCTTCTTCTTTCTTCTGGAGCATTTTCCTCTGTGTCCCAATTTTCTTTGACTTCAGTGTTTGTTTCTATGAATTAGGTGGAACAGCTACTTCTCTTAAACTCAAAGGAATAACCCTAGCTATGGTCATCTTTTATGTGGCCCATGTATGCTTGGTTACTGGCTGGCTGGAGCTGTGGCCATGAGCTGAGAATTGGGAAAGACTCCATGCTGGGGCTGCATGGTGGGATGGCCACAGCTAAAGTGGGCATGTTTTGGGATAAGGCTGCCTGTTCAGAGGTTAATCAGGCAGGACAGGTGAAGCCAGGTGTAGGCTGTGAGATTCTTAGGCCTTTATATGAAGAGGGCACCATGTAGAATAGCTGCAGCTGAAATGGGTGCAAGCTGGGGTGGGGTGGGGGAGCCTGGTGTCTATGCAAAGAGTGTACCTTGACAAATAGCTGAAGTGGAGGTGGGTATAAACCAAAGCATTGGGAAATTCTTTTTTTTTTAATATTATTTTTTATAAACATATAATATATTTTTATCCCTAGGGGTACAGGTCTGTGAATCGCCAGGTTTACACATTTCACAGCACTCACCATAGCACATACCCAATCAGCATTGGGAAATTCTATTCAGAAGGGTCCCTGGCAGGGCTGTGGGGCTGCTGGGATCTGAAGGTGAGCTATGGGATGTGTCAAGTCCTGGGATGTTCTGTGCAGAGGTTCCCAGGACAGACCACAGTGGTTTAAGTGGACATGAGCTGGGGTATTTTCTGTGCAAGGGGTACCCTGGTAGGAGAGCTGAAGGCGGAGTGGGTGGAAGCCTGTGTGTCTTGTGGTTTTCCACATGGAAGGCACTCTGGAAGGACTGCTGTAACTAAAGCAGATGCAGTCCTGTATATCCTGGTGTGCTCAGCAGAGGGATGAACTATTGGAGTGGCTGGATCTGAACCTGGTGTGGGTGTGGGTATCCCAGGGAACTCTGTGCAGGGGGTGTCCTGACGGGGTGGCTGGAGCCAAGGCAGGCACAAGATGAATAGCTATCATTATAATATCATACAAAGTATTTCCATTATTCCTCAAATCCTCTGTGCCCAGCCTACTCCTCTCTCCTTCACTCTCCCTCCCTCATACAGCAACATCTCATCTTTTTTTTTAAAATTTCTTTTCAGTGTAACAGAATTCATTGTTTTTTGCACCACACCCAGTGCTCCATGCAATACATGCCCTCTCCAATGCCCACCACCTGGCTCCCCCTACCTCCCATCCCCTGCCCCTTCAAAACTCTCAGATTGTTTTTCAGAGTCCATAGTCTCTCATGGTTCATCTCCCCTTTCAATTTCCCTCAAATCCCTTCTCTTCTCCATCTCCCCATGTCCTCCATGTTATTCGTTATGCTCCACAAATAAGTGAAACCATATGATAAATAACTCTCTCTGCTTAACATTTCACTTAGCATAATCTCCTCCAGTCCTGTCCATGTTGCTACAAAAATTGGGTATTCATCCTTTCTGATGGAGGCATAATACTCCATAGTGTATGTGGACCACATCTTCCTTATCCATTTGTCCGTTGAAGGGCATCTTGGTTCTTCCCACAGTTTGGCGACCATGGCCATTGCTGCTATAAACATTGGGGTACAGATGGCCCTTCTTTTCACTACCTCTGTATCCTTGGGGTAAATACCCAGTAGTGCAATTGCAGGGTGATAGGGAAGCTCTCTTTTTAATTTCTTAAGGAATCTCCAAGGTGTTCTCCAAAGTGGCTGCACCAACTTGCATTCCCACCAACAGTGTAAGAGGGTTCCCCTTTCTCCACATCCTCTCCAACACATGTTGTTTCTTGTCTTGCTAATTTTGGCCATTCTAACTGGTGTAAGGTGTTATCTCAATGTGGTTTTAATTTGAATTTCCCTGATGGCTAGTGATGATAAACATTTTTTCATGTGTCTGATAGCCATTTGTATGTCTTCATTGGAGAAGTGTCTGTTCATGTCGTCTGCCCATTTCTTGACATGATCATCTGTTTTGTGTTTGTTGAGTTTGAGAAGTTCTTTATAGATCCTGGATATCAACCTTTTATATGTACTGTCATTTGTGAATATCTTCTCCCATTCCGTGGGTTGC
Organism: Lontra canadensis; assembly: GCF_010015895.1. Taxonomy (NCBI): domain Eukaryota; kingdom Metazoa; phylum Chordata; class Mammalia; order Carnivora; family Mustelidae; genus Lontra; species Lontra canadensis. Next base: position 29,426,582 of record NW_022631001.1, on the reverse strand, counting down.
CTCTTTGTTTTGTTGACTGTTTCCTTTACTGTGCAGAAGCTTTTGATCTTGATGAAGTCCCAAAAGTTCACTTTCGCTTTTGTTTCCTTTGCCTTTGGAGACATATCTGAAAGAAGTTTCTGTGGTTGATATCAAAGAGGTTACTGCCTATGTTCTCCTCTGGGATTCTGATGGATTCCTGTCTCACGTTGAGGTCTTTTATCCATTTTGAGTTTATCTTTGTGTACGGTGTAAGAGAATGGTCGAGTTTCATTCTTCTACATATAGCTGTCCAGTTTTCCCAGCACCATTTATTGAAGAGACTGTCTTTTTTCCACTGTATATTTTTTCCTGTTTTGTCGAAGATTATTTGACCACAGAGTTGAGGGTCCATATCTGGGCTTTCTACTCTGTTCCACTGGTCTATGTTTTTATGCCAGTACCATGATGTCTTGGTGACCATAGCTTTGTAGTAAAGCTTGAAATCAGGTAATGTGATGCCCCCAGTTTTGTTTTTCTTTTTCAACATTTCCTTAGCAATTCGGGGTCTCTTTTGATTCCATACAAATTTTAGGATTATTTGCTCCAGCTCTTTGAAAAATACCAGTGGAGTTTTGATCGGACTGGCATTAAAAGTATAGATTGCTCTAGGCAGTATAGACATTTTAACAATGTTTATTCTTCCGATCCAAGAGCATGGAATGGTCTTCCATCTTTTTGTGTCTTCTTCAGTTTCTTTCATGAGTGTTCTATAGTTCCTTGAGTACAGATCCTTTACCTCTTTGGTTAGGTTTATTCACAGGTATCTTATGGTTCTTGGTGCTATAGTAAATGGAATCAATTCTCTAATTTCCCTCTCTGTATTTTCGTTGTTAGTGTATAAGAAAGCAACTGATTTCTGTACATTGACTTTGTATCCTGCCACAATACTGAATTGCTGTATGAGTTCTAGTAGTTTGGGGATGGAGTCTTTTGGGTTTTCCATTTAAAGTATCATGTCATCTGCAAAGAGAGAGAGTTTGACTTCTTCATTGCCAATTTGGATACCTTTTATTTCTCTTTGTTGTCTGATTGCTGTTGCTAGGACTTCTAATACTATGTTGAACAAGAGTGGTGAGATAGGGCATCCTTGTCGTGTTCCTGATCTCAATGGGAAGGCTGTGAGCTTTTTCCCATTGAGGAGGATATTTGCTGTGGGTTTTTCATAGATAGATTTTATGAAGTTGAGGAATGTTCCCTCTATCCCTATACTTTGAAGCGTTTTAATTAGGAATGGATGCTGGATTTTGTCAAATGCTTTTTCTGCATCAATTGAGAGGACCATGTGATTCTTCTCTCTTCTCTTATTGATTTGTTCTATCACATTGATTGATTTGCAAATGTTGAGTCATCCTTGTAACGCAGGGATGAATCCCACCTGGTCATGGTGGATAATCTTTTTAATGTGCTGTTGGATCCTATTTGCTAGGATCTTGTTGAAAATCTTAACATCCATATTCATCAGTGATATTGGTCTGAAATTCTCCTTTTTGGTAGGGTCTTTACCTGGTTTGGGGATTAGGGTACTACTGGATTCATAAAAAGAGTCTGGAAATTTTCCTTCTGCTTCAATTTTTTGAAACAGCTTCAGGATAACCTCTCATTTTTTATTGTCTCTATAGTGTTGCCTTCTCCAGAATGTTATATAGATAGAATCATATAGTACATGAACAAACACTTTTCCAAAGAAGACATACAAATGGTGAAAAGACACATGAAAAAATGTTCATCAGCATTAGCCATCAGGGAGATTAAAATCTAAACCACATTGAGATACCACCTTACATCAGTTAGAATGACCAACATTAACAAGACAGTAAACAACAAGTGTTAGAGAGGATGTGGAGAAAGGGGAACCCTCTTATGCTGTTGGTGGGAATGCAAGTTCCAAAGTGGTGCAGCCACTTTGGAGAACAGTGTGGAGATTCCTTAGAAAATTAAAAATACAGCTTCCTTATGACCCTGCAATTGCACTACTGGGTATTTACCACAAAGATGCAGATGTAGTGAAAAGAAGGGCCATCTCTACTCTAATGTTCATAGAAACAATGGCCATAGTTGCCAAACTGTGGAAAGAACCAAGATGCCCTTCAATGGACAAATGAATAAAGAAGATATGGTCCATATATACAATGGAGTATTATTCCTCCATCAGAAAGGTGAATACCCAACTTTTGTATCAACATGGTTGGGACTGGAAGATATTATGCTGAGTGAAATAAGTCAAACAGAGAGAGTCAAGTATCTAATGGATTCACTTACTTATGGAGCATAAGGAATAACACAGAGGACATTGAGAGAAGGAGAGGAGAAGTGAGCTGGGGGAAATAGGAGCGGGAGACGAACCATGAGAGACTGTAGACTCTGAGAAACAAACTGAGCGTTTTGGAGGGGGGGTGGGTGGTTGGGAGGGCCTGGTGATGGATATTAAGGAGGGCACGTATTGCATGGAGCACTGGGTGTGGTGTATAAAGAATGAATGCTGGAACACTGAAATAAAATAACATAAAATGGAAAATAAAAAACAACTGCCAACCAACCAACTAAGCAAACAAACAAACAAAAAACCAAGGCATGCACTTGCTGGATCAAATGGTAAGAGCATGTTTTGTTTTATAAGAAACCACCAAATCATCTTCTCAAGTGGCTGTAGCATTTTATAATCCCATCAGTAATGAATGAGAGTTCCTGTTGCTCTACATCCTTTCCAGCATATGACATTGTCAATGTTCTTGATTTTGGCCATTCTAATCAGTGTATAATGGTATCTTATTGTGGTTTGACATAGGTATGACCTATGACATAGAGAAGTTTTCTTGACATAGGTATGACCTATGACATAGAGAAGTTTTCTTTTTCCTTTTGTAAAAGTAATAAATTTTGGGGGGGGGCATCTGTGCATGTTCTTTGGCGAGGTGTGTGTTCTGTGTGTTCTTTGCAAATATTTTCTCCTAGTGTATGACTTATCATATCATTCTCTGGAAATTGGCTTTCTGAGTGGAAATTTAATTAAATTAATTAATTAAATAATATGTTAACTATCTATCTATCTATCTATCTATGTATTTATTGGAGAGTGAGGGAGAGGTAAAGAGCACATGAGCAGGGGTAGGGGCAGAGGGAGAGGGAGAAGGAGGAAGCAGACTCCTGGGCATGGAGTCTAGTAGCAGTGCTCCATCTCAGCACACTGAGATCATGACCTGAGCTGTATTTAAGAGTTGGACACTTAAAACACAGCTACCCATACACCTTGGAAGTTTTAATTTTAGTGAAATCCAGTGTGTCAATACTTTCCTTTGTGGATTTTGTCTTTGGTATTGTATTTAAAAAGGAATCACCATACCCAAGATCACCTAGTTTTTCTCCTGTTACTTTCTAGGACTTTTATAGTTTGGCCTTTTTTAAAAAAATATTTTATTTATTTATTTGAAAGAGACAGTGAGAGAGAGCATGAGCGAAGAGAAGGTCAGAGAGAGAAGCAGACTCCCCATGGAGCTGGGAGCCCAATGCGGGACTTGATCCCGGGACTCTGGGATCATGACCTGAGCCGAAGGCAGTCGTCCAACCAACTGAGCCACCCAGGCATCCCATAGTTTGGCCTTTTATATTGAGATCCATGATCCATTTTGAGTTAATTTTTTTGTGAAAGGTGCAAAGACTTTTTCTCGATTTATCAATCTGTTCATTTATTTGCAGATGGCTTTCCAGTTAGTCCAGCAGTGTTTGTTAATGACCTGCCTGTGCTTTTATATTGAAAGTGAATTTCTTGTGAATAGCATATAGATGAGACTTAAGTTTTTCTTTCTTCCAAATCCCATATGTCTATTTGTGCTTTTTATTTATTTAGACCAGGGTTTCTCAGCTTGTAATTTCAGTTTGGTCAGACAATGTGTGTGTGTGTATGTGTGTGTGTGTGCATGTGTGTCCTATATATTATGGGATATTTAACAGCATTCTTGGCCCCCCAGTCACTGGTTGTCAGTAGCACCATTACACCCTAACTCTCCTCTGTGCCCACAGTTGTAATGAGCAAAAATGTCTCTAGACATTGCCAAATGAGTCCTGGGGGCTAAAATTGCCACCCCTTCTTGATCCACTGATTTAGCCATATACATTTATTATATTGATGTGATTAATGCCCATTCATGGCTACTTTTCTTCTACGTGGCAGAGCAGTTGCAATAGAGACTATAAGACCTTAAAAACTTGGCTTTTTAAATAAAATTTCTGCTGTTGTCAGTGGTAGTGTTTAAAAATGCATCTTTCTATTATCACAGTCAACCTTCTAATATTGTTCTATTCCATGTATAAAATATAAATTCATAAAAGTTTACTTCCACTTCACTGCTTCTTTTTCCCCCTTTACCTCTTCTTATCATTCTTTCATTTTTAAAAAAGATTTTATTCATTTATTTGACAGACTGAGATCACAAGTAGGCAGAGAGGCAGGCAGAGAGTAGGATGCAGGCTCCCCACTGAGCAGAGAGCCTGATTCGGGGCTCGATCCCAGGATCTGGGATCATGACCTGAGCTAAGGCAGAGGCTTTAACCCACTGAGACACTTAGGTGTCCCTTATTCTTTCATTTTTGCCATTTTATTTCTACATATTTTATAAACCCTAGTATGTTATCATTATGTTTTGCTCCTCTACTTTGTCTCTGCCTATGCCTTCAATTACCAACTACACAAATGCTAGGTTAGGTAATATTATCTCATCAGTCATCAGGTCACTCTACATTGATTAAAACATTATTTCTTTCCATTTTTTAGTTTAAAGAGTTTACATTTCTATGGCTTTCATTCTCCCCATCCCATAGTATGAAATCTGCTATAAAAGCCCTTGTATAGGCAGTACCTCTTTTTAAAGAATTAAAGCATTCCCTAGAATCGTAGAGCATTGCCAGTAACCTCACCTTCATATATATAAAATAGAGCTCAGAACATTCAAGCAAAATTTTCAGTCACATTAAAAAAAAATGTAAAGAGATGTAAAATGTAAAAGAAAATGTAAATAAATATTTCATTAATAACCAGAAAGCTCAAAAATTCTCTCTGACAAAAGACAGTGTGTCCTGAGTCCTGGAATTAGATTGTTACTCTTTTCTTAGGTTCTACCAGATGCAGCAAGATTTGCATATCTATGATTGTCTCAGCTTTCCCCCAGGTGACACCTAATCTAGGCATGCTGGAGTAATAAAGTAATATTTAATTGATATTTTAGAAAGCAGAGGTCTTAGTATTGAGTTATCATTTCCATTAGATTGCACTGTGATACATTTTCTCTGGATTGTGCCTGTCTTTCATGAAGGACCTCCTCTTTTTCAGTGCCAATGTTTTCAGTTTATACAATTGTGTCATTTCTTTGGCTCAGACTGAATTTGCTATTACAATGTCCTGCTAGAACTTCAAATCCTATTCTATATTTGGGTCCTAACTTTCTGCCAAGTGGCCTCCTTCTTAGAACTCTACCTTAGCTTCTCTTTGGCTATGTCCTTCTTGCATATTGATATTTCCCTTTGCTTCTTGGACCTCTGTCTTACCCAGGCACAAACACTTTGCAGTTATAAACATGGGCTTTGCCTATCCTGCTCACTACTTCAACCCTAGCACCATAACAAGGATTTGTTTATATTAGGTGTAAATGTATATTTTGCAGATAGTATGATGTAGGCCTCAAGGGTCATGACCATTCTCTGTATGTGCTCTGCTTTGTTCTCTTGGGCCAGTATCCCAAGAGATGGGTTGAGTCTGCCCTCAAATATCTGTCTCACTGAGTCAGGTGCTTGAAGGAAGTATCCAATTTTGGGCATTGTGTGAGTAAACTGCAGAGTGTCCCCAAGAAAATCGGAGCTTTATCATTTTCTGGATATTGCTGTTTGGTTTGAAGAGACTGATTTCCTACTTATACGTTTTACTGAAAAATCATAACACTTTCACTAGTAAACATTCCATATAAAATATATTTTATTAAAATAATAGAGCAAAAAATAAATATTCATATGTACATGTAAATAGTGTTAAGAAATTTTAAAGCATTGCGAGGTTTGATTATTATCATCTACCTTTTGAGAAATGTTTGATGCTGACATCTACTGTGTCCCCCAGCACTAATATTCCTGCCTTTTCATGAATAAAGTCTTTATTTACATTTTTCCTTAGTTCTTTGACTTCCAAGGTTTATATATGGCTCTCTTTCAAATCTGTCACTGCAGGATTTGAGGGCTATGTGTTGTAAGAAGCCAAAAAATGAGTTGGCTATGAAAACATTTAAAATTAAGTGTGTGGGGGTGCCTGGGTGGCTCAGTGGGTTAAAGCCTCTGCCTTTGGCTCAGGTCATGATCCCTGGGTCCTGGGATAGAGCCCTGCATCGGGCTCTCTGCTCGGTGGGGAGCCTGCTTCCCCTCCTCTCTCTCTGCCTGCCTCTCTGCCTACTTGTGATCTCTGTCAAATAAATAAATAAATAAAATCTTTAAAATTAAGTGTGTGGCTCACATTGAACAGCACTTTCTAGAGGAGATCCTTATTAGTATCAGTTATTTTTGGGATAAAACCATCATTAATCTGTTCACTTTGTTTATGAAATGAATCTCTCAATACCACTTTTTGTGTTAAAACTGCCTTAATGGGAGCTATAAATGTGTAAAAATTGCATATAAACACAACAATCACAGCTTTCAAAAATATATGTTTTAAATACAAAGATCTTACCACTCTATTTTGGAAGACAAGACTTGTGTTAAATTTTCTTCAGTCTTGAATGATACGTGCTTTGAATACCCTGAAGTAGCCCTTTTTGTGCATTTGTGTTCAAGTTTTCTAACAGGTAACTGGGGGGATCTATGTTTGTTGTACAATGTGACCCTGGTAGAGATTAGTCCTAAAGGTTCTTGGTCCCTTGACGAGTAGATGTTAATATATGATAACATTAAAACTGGTAGACCTTTAATACTCCCTAGGAGATTGTAGCTTATATTTACCTTCGCATATTATATGTTTACCTTTGTAAGACCTTCCTGTTGGTTTCATGTGCATGTTAAACCACGTCATTTTTTCTTATGTTGAAATGTGTAAGAGAATGAGATTTTGGGGAATTCTTTTTGAAGTACCAAGGAAAAAAGGCATCTATTGTATGAACCTAATTGGATTTGGACATTTTGTTTTTACTATTGAGAAATATATTATTCCCAGTTCAAATGCAGATTATGTGCTTTTAGCTATTCATTCTTAATTACATGAATTTATGTTCCTTATTGAAATGTAGCTCACAGTGATATCAAGGAGCAAAGGACTGAAACACCAATATATTGTACTTCACTGTGAGATAGAGAAGATGAAGAAATGGGTGGAGTTTTGCTGAATGAAACCTTAATTAATTCAAGGATGAAGTAGTGAAGGGTATAAGACCCAGATTTTGCTAAGAGTATTAGTTTTAGACTATTGAGAGATTTTCCTTCCATGGTGAAACAAGGAAACACACTTGCAGGTTGTTATTGAAGCACAGAATCTTATAATTAGAAAGGATCTTTTAAAACAAATGATTCACTGTTCTCAGGTGGAGCAGATGAGTAATATGAAACATAATGAGAACACCTTATTTGTTCCCTAGAACCCACCATTTTGTGGTAGTAGTGCAAGGCTTATAGTTCAGACCTTTAACTCTATATCTAGTGGTTTCTTATATTGCCTGATACCCTACTTCGTTTAGGTACCTTATTCTATTTCTCAGTCAGATATATGTATTTCTTCTAATTGAACTTTGGTCACCTAACAGCAGCAATATTCTATTTTTGTGTCTTAATAGCTAACAGAATTCCTAGACCACAAAATGTGCTTAGAAATGGTCCAATTAATATGACAACAATATTCAGGGATTATGTTTTCCACATTTTAATTATTATTATTACTTAACCATGTATTACAATCCTTATGCAATCTTTAACTCATTAGCAGAGCTATGTGTGCATACATAAACGATGACAGCCTGGATCCAAAGATAAATGTCCAAAGCACAAACCCATTGGTGAGGAGAAATTAGGAGTCTCTTGAATCTATCAAACTCATTGCTAATTGTTGCTCAAATGAGAAATGCATGCAAAAACCCTCTCCTTGGGGTGCCTGGGTGGCTCAGTGGGTTAAAGCCTCTGCCTTCGGCTCAGGTCATGATCCCTGGGTCCTGGGATCGAGCCCCACATCGGGTTCCCTGCTCAGCAGTGAGCTCGCTTCCCCCTCTCACTCTCTGCCTGCCTCTCTGCCTACTTGTGATCTCTGTCTGTCAAATAAATAAATAAAATCTTGAAAAAAAAACCTTTATTTTTCTCATGCCCATTTCCTAATATCACCTAATTGCAGACCCAGTTACAGACCACTAGCAACCTTTCATCATTTGGGACTGAAATTTCACTCCTATTCTTTTGTCTCCAATATGTTCCCTTCTATGGAAATAAGAATAAGAGTGCATTACATGTTGCACAAGCTTACCCCAAAGTATCCACACTTGTATATTCACTAAGTAAAGTCATGACATATTAACAGGTGTTAATAAACATAAATTTCTGTTTAGAACCTTCCTGGAGGATCCCCAGTATTTCATCAAAACAGAAAAACATGTATGGAAAAAAGCAAAAGAGTTTAAGTATATTAAAGGAGAAATGAAAGGGAAATTATTATGGCACTTAAGTTTATTTAGGAAGAAACAATATGCAATTTATGCATTTTGAGATTGTAACTCATAGATAATGAATTTCTGCCCACTCACCCATTGTTGATTCAAAACTCATCCTAAATTAGGAATGGAGAGATCCAGTTGTCCTCACTACCACCCTCTGTTCAGTAGTCTCTGGATTCCTTGCTTGATCTCCTGAGTTCGAACTCCATAAACAATGGGATTGAGGGCTGCAGGGATGACATGGTGGAGGACATTTAGCAAGACTGGCACATCAGGGGAGACCTTCTTCTTCACCACATGAGTGAGGACAAAGACCAGAAGGATGGTGCTGAAGAAAAGGATAAGAATGAAGTGAGAGCCACATGTGCTCAGGGCCTTGGCCATAGCACCCTCTGCCTTGAGTCTCAGCACAGCTCGAAGGATAAGACTGTAGGAGAGGAAGATGAAGATGAGATCAGATCCTAGCAGTGTCCAGCCTCCAGCAAACTGGTAGAGGCGATTGATGGTGACATCATCACAGGAGAGCCTGGAGACAGACATATTGGCACAGATGCAGTTCTCAATGATATTTCTCCCACAGTAATGGAGTCGTGATGATAGAATGGGGATAGGCACTGTAGAAACAATATTCCTGGCCAAAATAAAAATAGCAGCCTTGGCTACAAATTGGTCAGTGATGATGGATGGGTACCTTAGTGGGTGGCAGATGGCCACATAGCGGTCATAGGCCATGACCATGAATGTGCAGGACTCCATGGCAAGGAAGCAATTCATGATGTACATCTGGAGGAAGCAGGCATAGAATCTGATGGACTTGAGGTCAAACCAAAAGATGGCCAGGACCTTGGGGATGACGGTGAGGCAGAGCACAATGTCCAGTAGGGAGAGGATGCTGAGTAAGTAGTACATGGGTTCATGCAGAGAGTCCTCCATCCAGATGGTTATCAGAAGAATACTATTGGCTCCCATAGCCAGGAGGAAGAGGAAGCTGAGGGGCAGGGAGAAAGAAAGCTGCCAGCTGGGGGATCTGACCAAACAATTCAGGAGGAAGTCTGAAACCTCAATGGAGTTATTGCCATTTGGGTGTGCTATCATCTTTTGTCATGTATTTCTATAGTTTTCTTTTAGTGATCTGTAAAATTAAGGTAAAAATTAGCTATAGACTCAAGACACATGAGTTTTTAAAATTTAAAGTTTGTTTTATTTTTTCAGTGTTCTAGGATTCATTGTTTATGCATCACACCCAGTGCTCCATGCAATATGTGCCTTCCTTAATATCCACCACCAGGCTCACTCAAGACCCACCCACCTCCCCTCCAAAATCCTCTGTTTGTTTCTCAGAGTCCACCATCTCTCATGGTTCTTTTCCCCCTGTGATTTCCCCCACTCATTTCTCATCTTCTTTTTCCAATGTCCTCTGTGTTATTCCTTATGCTCCACAAGTAAGTGAGACCATATGATAATTGACTCTCTCTGCTTAACTTATTTCATTCAGCATAATCTCCTCCAGTCCCATCCATGTTGATACAAAAGTTGAGTATTCATCCTTTCTGATAGAGGCATAAGATCCCATTGTATATATGTACCATATCTTCTTTATCCATTCATCTGTTGAAGGGTATCTCAGCTCTTTCCACAGTTTGGCGACTATGGCCATTGCTGCTAGGAACACTGGGGTACAGATGGCCCTTCTTTTCACTACATCTGTATCTTTGTGGTAAATACCCAGTAGTGCAATTGCAGGGTCACAATGAAGCTGTATTTTTAATTTTCTAAGGAATCTCCACACTGTTTTCCAAAGTGGCTGACCACTTTGGAACTTGTATTCCCACCAACAGTGTAAGAGGGTTCCCTTTTCTCCACATCCTCTCTAACACTTGTTGTTTACTGTCTTGTTAATGTTGGCCATTCTAACTGGTGTAAGATGGTATCTCAATGTGGTTTTGATTTGAATATCCCTGATGGCTAATGCTGATGAACATTTTTTCATGTGTCTGTTAGCTATTTGTATGTCTTCTTTGGAGAAGTGTCTGTTCATGTCTTCTCCCCATTTTTTGATGTGATTACCTGTTTTGTGGGTGTTGATTTTGAGGAGTTCTTTATAGATCTTGGATATCAGCCCTTTGTACTGTCATTTGCGAATATCTTCTCCCATTCCATGAGTTGCCTCTTTGTTTTGTTGACTGTTTCCTCTGCTGTGCAGGAGCTTTTGGTCTTGATGAAGTCCCAGAAGTTCATTTTTGCTTTTGTTTCCTTTGCTTTTGGAGACATATCTTGAAAGATGTTGCTGTGGCCAATGTTGAAGAGGTTACTGCCTTTGTTCTCCTCTAGGGTTTTGATACATTCTTGCCTCATGTTGAGGTCTTTTATCCATTTCGAGTTTATATTTGTGCATGGTGTAAGAGAATGGTCAAGTTTCATTCTTCTATACATAGCTGTCCAATTTTCCCAGCACCATTTATTGAAGAGACAAGACACATGAATTTAGAATTTGTTTCATTGAATGAAACCCATGAGTCCTAGCAAGTCATCAAGAGCCACGTGAATTAATGTGCCATCCTGCTCAGATATTCCTATCACTAAGCAGTATAGAGTAGTGAGGTAATATGGTTCATTTATACGTTTTTTATTTGTTCAAGTTTTATTTTTTTATTATTATTTTTTATTTTTTTTATAAACATATAATGTATTTTTATCCCCAGGGGTATAGGTCTGCGAATCGCCAGGTTTACACACTTCACAGCACTCACCATAGCACATACCCTCCCCAATGTCCATAACCCCATCCCCCCTCTCCTGATCCCCCTCCCTCCAGCAATCCTCAGTTTGTTTTGTGAGATTGTCACTTATGGTTTGTCTCCCTCCTGATTCCATCTTGTTTCATTTACTCTTTTCCTACCCCTAAACCCCCCATGTTGCATCTCCACTTCCTCATATCAGGGAGATCATATGATAGTTGTCTTTCTCTGATTGTATTCAAGTTCTATATATATATATTTTTTTTTTTAATTTATTTTCAGAGTAACAGTATTCATTGTTTTTGCACCACACCCAATGCTCCATGCAATCCGTGCCCTCTCCAATGCCCACTACCTGGTTCCCCCAACCTCCCACCCCCTGCCTCTTCAAAATCCTCAGATTGTTTTTCAGAGTCCATAGTATCTCATGGTTCACCTCCCCTTCCAATTTCCCTCAACTCCCTTCTCCTCTATAACTCCCCTTGTCCTCCATGCTATTTTTTATGCTCCACAAATAAGTGAAACCATATGATAATTGACTTTTTCTGCTTGACTTATTTCACTCAGCATAATCTCTTCCAGTCCCATCCATGTTGCTACAAAAGTTGGGTATTCATCCTTTCTGATGGAGGCATAATACACCATAGTGTATATGGACCACATCTTCCTTATCCATTTGTCCGTTGAAGGGCATCTTGGTTCTTTCCACAGTTTGGCGACCATGGCCATTGCGGCTATAAACATTGGGGTACAGATGGCCCTTCTTTTCACTACATCTGTATCTTTGGGGCAAATACCCAGTAGTGCAATTGCAGGGTGATAGGGAAGCTCTCTTTTTAATTTCTTGAGGAATCTCCACAGTGTTCTCCAAAGTGGCTGCACCAACTTGCATTCCCACCAACAGTGTAAGAGGGTTCCCCTTTCTCCACATCCCCTCCAACACATGTTTCCTGTCTTGCTCATTTTGGCCATTCTAAGTTGTGTAAGGTGGTATCTCAATGTGGTTTTAATTTGAATCTCCCTGATGGCTAGTGATGATGAACATTTTTTCATGTGTCTGATAGCCATTTGTATGTCTTCATTGGTCAAGTTCTATTTTTAAGAGAACTGTTATGTCTTTGCAGCAACTAAAGAGAAGGAGAAAATTATTTGGAAAACTACTTTGTGACAGATGAGTCTCTAAATTTGTACTTAAAAGTTTCTTCCTTTTTGTATTTTGTACTTTAATGACCGCCTAGACTAACGGATGACAATTTAACTATAATATACAGAAATGATAGCAGAGTCTGGCACAAAATAGGTACTCAGGTACATGTTCCTAGTTCTCCATGACATTATTGTTCTGAGTTTTCAACTATAGCTGGCTTTAATCAGAGATTAAAAATATTATATCCTGGCTTTAATATTAGTTAATTTTCATTTTGTCTAAAAAAGCATTTTAAGGGGTGTCTGGGTGGCTCAGTCATTAGGTATCTGCCTTTGGCTCAGGTTATGATCCCAGGGTCCTGGAATGGAGCCCCCATCGGGCTGTCTGTTCAGTAAGAGACCTGTTTCTTCCTCTCTCACTCTGCCCTGCTTGTGTTCCCTCTCTTGCTCTATCCCTCTCTCTCTCTGTCAAAAAAGTAAATAAAATCCCCAAACAAAACAAAACAAAACAAAACAAAAAAGACATTTTAATTTGGTGGGTAGGGTTTCTGCCAAATAATTGCCAATACATCTTCATATGTGTAGGTTATTTTCAACGTTTTTAACAGTTGCTTTTAAACAGTTGCCCTTTAATCTCATTTTACTTTTCCAAAGTCAATGCACTGTCTTTAAGTTCTGATATATGACCCAGATCCTCTTGTCTAGTGATTATACTTTGCATTTGTGGAGTGGGTCACAAAGACTGGAGATGCTTCATGTACTGGAAGGCATAAAGATAAGAACCAGAAAATAGAAAAATAATATCCAGTGTGGAGATTCCTCAAGAAATTAAAAATGGAGCTTCCCTATGACCCTGCAATTGAACAACTGGGTATTTACTCCAAAGATACAGATGTAGTGAAAAGAAGGGCCATCTGTACCCTAATGTTCATAAAAGCAATGGCCATGGTCACCAAACTGTGGAAAGAACCAAGATGCCCTTCAACGGATGAATGGATAAGGAAGATGTGGTCCATATACACTATGGCGTATTATGCCTCCATCAGAAAGGATGAATACCCAACTTTTGTAGCAACATGGATGGACTGGAGGAGATTATGCTGAGCAAAATAAGTCAAGCAGAGAGAGTCAAGTATCATATGGTTTCACTTATTTGTGGAGCATAACAAATAACATGGAGGACATAGGGAGATGGAGAAGAGGTGGGAGTTGAGGGAAATTGGAAGGGGAGGTGAACCATGTGAGACTATTGAGTCTGAAAAACAATCTGAGAATTTTGAAGGGGCGGGGGTTGGAGGTTGGGGGAGCCAGGTGGTGGGTATTGGGGAGGGCACATATTGCATGGAACACTGGGTGTGGTGCAAAAACAATGAATTCTGTTATGCTGAAAAGAAATTTTAAAAAAAAATTCTACATATGAATGAAATAAAAAAAAAGAAAAATAATACCCAGTCTTAATTTGGTGAGCAAAGGACCTTCTTTTGTTTTAGCACTCTGTTCATTAAACTCTTCCTTTCTTTTAATTTTTCTTGTTGGATACATTCACTTATAAGTTGAGATTTAACTAATATAATCTGCTTAGCCCAGGCCTTGCCAAAATGACCCTCAGCATGTATAACTTATGCCCCTAAATTTGAGAAATACTCCTTCTAATCACCACTTTCATCATTTATATTTTGTCTTTTGATCTTGCTCATTGCATCTGCTGATCCTCCTCTCTGCAAATTATGAAATTTAATTCTTACAAGTCAGAGCCCGAAATCTCACCATGACCAAGAATCTTCTCTTCTTCAGGCACTTCAGAATATTCTTGGGAGGAATTAGGAATTCACTGCATAGAAGGAGGGAAAATCTTGAAATGAACTTTGGAAGGTATAGCCGAATAGAAAAAATGGCAATTCAAACATGAGTGTCCATGCAGTATCCATAGAGGAGGAAGCACATTCTCTTTGTCTCCTGAAGAACTTTGCAGTAATTACTTCTAGCTCAAGGATGAAATTTCTGAGGACAACATAAGAGGAGTTTTTATCTGTTCTTTCCACTCACTAACTCTTCCTTTCTCCTTGTTTCTCTGGATGTTCCTACATGCTCTTCAATCCATAATTTATCCAACAAGCATTGAACAATCCACTCAGGCCTAGAAGTAGAGCATCTGAAATCATGTATGTCCTTCTTCCCCTCTCCTCTTTCATTCTTGAATTGCAATCAGAGGTAGCCAATGGCAATACTAGGCCCAAGAATTAGAGTTAATGTCTACTGGTTCCAGGTGGGGACTGGATGTAGAAGCTAGTGAAATTGAAGGGAAATGATAAAAGCAGAGACCCTGCAGGACAAGCTTTTCCCCAGGCTGCAGGACAGGTCCCCAGCATAGCACTATGGAAGCCCTGTTTGACGAAGAGGAAGAGTTGTTAAGGACCACCTAACTCCGTAAGTACAAACACAATTGTGAAACATCTCTCCCAAGTATCATTTCAGACATCATTGTTCTGAACCAACCAGTGACAGATACCTCTATGGTCTATGCATAATTTTCTGTTTTCAAGCAGCAGTGGCTTTTAGAAATTCTTTATTGAGTTGAAATCTGAGAAGCTACTTTCTGAACCTTGGGGCCCCTCCAACTGTGGTCTGTGCCCCCAATCTCTGAAGTTGTATAGATTAAATTTAATTCCTATGCCATGATTCAAGTATTTATGGGCAGATTTTTTGCCTTAAAGCTCCTAAATATTCATATTCACAGATGAAACCACTGAATTTTCCTGTCTGAGTTCCAGATGATACACTTCCTCCAACAACCCCTGCTCATTAATCTATGGACAAATTCCTGCTTCTCTGCATCTCTAACACCACCCAGCAAGAGATCAGAAAAGGCAAGAGGAGGACAAAAGGGAAGGTCTCAAAGCACAGGTTGTCACATGTGCCTCCTTACCTGAGACAGGATGCAGTCTCTACTTCCCCATTTTCAGACTACTTCAGCTATACTGACTCAGGAATGGAACAGAGCACAGATCTGGACTAAGAGGAACATCTACCCCATGTTCTGGCTAATCTAGAAATACCTCTCAGGCACCCTCTAGATAGACTCACCTCCAGAGGATGTGAGCAGGGTGTCTGGCCCCACCGATATTGGAGTTCTGGTTAGTTCCTTAGGTATCTGGTATAGTTATAACTCCAGAGCCTCAGGGACTTTGTGCCCTGGGAACTTCCCTATCCCTACTTCTTGGGCCCAAAATGCCCTCCGGGGGACAGATAGGCAGGCAGGTGTGAGAAGAAAATGATTTTCTTTCTTTCTAAAAGTAAAGAGATCTGTTAATCCAGTCCTACATTGGCTATGTGTTTTGTAGGCAGTTAGTCTCCTGGGTGTAGGTCTGATACATCCATCTATCCAATGTTCACACTCAAGTGCACATGCACACTTAGTGCCTTCCATGGGTCCAATAAGCTCACTCAGAAGTTCTCATAGGCTTCCTGCACATAATTATTATATAAGCTCTCCAAAACATGCTCTCAAATAGATTGATGTTAACTTGTCATGGTTTTATCATTGCATTATAATGATAATAATGCAAGAGAACCTTAAAAAAGTATTCTTGTGAAAATGTAACGTGTTTTTGGAGAGAAAATCTCATAAAAAATGGTGTTGTAGTGAAAAATGTTTTAAATTGGATGTATATACAATAGGAAACAATTTTTTCCTTTTTAAAAATTTTCATTTTGAACTTCATGTAAATTATTCATACCTCTCCAATAATGGGAACAAACATGATCAGTTTCCTTATTTTTTCTTAATTTGTTCTCATTAATTTTTCTAGTATGTGTAGTTGATATACAATGTCATATTAGTTTCTGGTATACAACATAGTGTTTGGACAAGTCTATACATTGTCCACAGATGTAGCTACCATTTGTCACCATGCAAATCTATTACAATGCCATTAACTATGTTCCCTGTGCTGTACCATCACCATCAGTCTCTTTAAAGGCCTTCTTCTACTCTATTTTTACCTGTCTTTTCTCTGTATATCTCAAGATCGCTCCTATTTCTCTTGCCTTCAGGGAAGTGAAAACTCAAGTGATCTTAAAGTATGTCTTTCTAAATTAATCTTAAGGTTTTTTTTTTTTTTTGGCTTAAAATTTGAAGATGAATTTTTAATACAATATTAGGTACGCTTATTAATTACATGCTTGTTTATGGTAGAAAAGTTGGAAATTGAATTTGTAAAAATGTCACTGATTTATAAATCTGATGTTATTCTTTGTTTACACTTAACACTAATTTTTAAATATCCATCCATGTTGCTCCATAAAAATCCAGTTTATTCTTCTTGACTGTTGTTCAATTCCCATTATGTGCATATTCCCTTTTAATGTAGTAGTCTAGGCCTCAATGACCTATAATTAATTGTTATCAGAAATATTGTTGCTGTCGGGGAGCCTGGGTGGCTCAGTGGGTTAAAGCCTCTGCCTTCTGCTCAGGTCATGATCCCAGGGTCCTGGGATCGAGCCCCGCATCTGGGTCTCTGCTCAGCAGGGAACCTGCTTCTTCCTCTCTCTCTGCCTGCCTCTCTGCCCACTTGTGATCTCTATCAAATAAATAAATAAATAAATAAAAATCTTAAAAAAAATATTGTTGCCTATCAATATCCTTGTACACTTCTCCTTATAGACTTATACTAGGTATATATGGAGGAGTTTTTATTCAATCAAACCATATAAAAGTATTTAATTTCACTAGAAATCACCAAGTTTTTCTCCAAAAATATCTATAAAATCTCACTAGAAATTCCTACAGTTTCTTTATTTTTCACATTCCTTACACCATTTCATGCTACTGAGTTAAAAAAAGATTAAGGATATGAAGTATCGAGCTGCAAGCAGAGGGTGAAACAGGCTCCCTGCTGAGCAAAGAGCCAGATGTGGGATTTGATCCCAAGACCCTGGTGTCTTTCACCAAGGAAACCTTTGAACTGATCTGAGCTCCAGATGACATACTTCCCCAACAACCCCTGCTCATAAATCTCCTACGGACAAATTCCTGCTTCTCTGTACCTCTGACACCACACAGCAAGAGATCAGAAAAGGCAAGAGGAGGACAAAAGGGAAGGTCCCAGAGCACAGGTTGTCACATGTGCCTCCTTACCTGAGACAGGATGCAGTCTCTACTACCCCATTTTCAGACTACTTCAGCCATACTGACTCAGGAATGGAACAGAGCACAGATCTGGATTGAAATGGAACATCTACCCCATGTTCTGTCTAATTTCGTTGTATCTGCCTCTCAGACAGATGCTTAACTGACTGAGCCACCCAGGTGTTCCAGTATGTTACTATTTTTAACCTGATTTTCTCCCAATAAGAGAGCATTGTACATACACTGTTAAGCCATTTGTGGCTTTCATACTGTGAATTATATGTTGACATCCTTTACCTGCTTATACTATTAATTTTCATTTACTTGCATATTGACAAAATCTCAATGCATATTTTATTTTTTAACATATAATGTATTATTTGCCCCAGGGGTACAGGTCTGTGAATCGTCAGGCTTACACATTTCACAGCACTCACCATAGCACATACCCTCTCTAATGTGCCTAACTCAACCACCCTCTCCCTACCCTCACCCCCAGCAACCCTCAGTTTGTTTTGTGATTTTAAGAGTCTCTTATTGTTTGTCTCCCTCCCGATCCCATCTTGTTTCATTTTTTTCTTCCCTACCCCCGACAATACCCCACCCTGCCTCCTGATATCAGAGAGATCATATAATAATTGTCTTTCTCTGATTGACTTATTTCATTTAACATAATACTCTCTAGTTCCATCCACGTCATTGCAAAGGCAAGATTTTGTGTTTTTTGATGGTTGCGTAGTATACCATGTGGTATATACATACCACATCTTCTTTATCCATTCATCTGTTGATGGACATCTAGGTTCTTCCATAGTTTGGTTATTGTGGACATTGCTGCTATAAATATTTGGGTGTACACACCCCTTCAGATCCCTACATTTGTATCTTTAGGGTAAATACCCAGTAGTGCAATTTCTGGGTCATAGGTAGCTCTATTTTAAACTTTTTGAGGACCCTCCATACTATTTTCCAGCTTGATTACACCAGCTTGCATTCCCACCAACAGTGTAGGAGGGTTCCCCTTTCTCTGCATCCTCACCAACATCTGTCATTTCCTGACTTGTTAATTTTGGCCATTCTAACTGGTGAAAGGTGGTATCTCATTGTGATTTTGATTTGTATTTCACTGATGGCAAGTGATGTTGACCACTTTTTCATGTATATGTTGGCCACTTGAATGTTTTCTTTGCAGAAATGTCTGTTAATGTCTTCTGCCCATTTCTCGACTAGATTATTTGTTCTTTGGGTGTTGAGTTTGATACTTTCTTTGTAGATTTTGGATACTAGCCCTTTATCTGATATGTCATTTGTAAATATCTTTTCCCATTCTGTCAGTTGTCTTTAGATTTTGTTAACTGTTTCCATTGCCGTGCAAAAGCTTTTGATCTTGCTGAAGTCCCAATAGTACATTTTTACCCTTGCTTCTCTTGCATTTGGCAATATTTCTAGGAAGAAGTTGCTGTGGCTGAGGTCAAAGTTGTTGCTGCCTGTATTCTTCTCAAGGATTTTGATGGATTCCAGCCTCACACTGAGGTCTTTCATCCATCTGGAGTCTATTTTTGTGCATGGCGTAAGGAAATGGTCCAGTTTCATTCTTTTGCATGTGGAAGTCCAGTTTTCCCAAGACCATTTGTTGAAGAGAATGTCTTTTTTTCAATTGGACATTCTTTTCCTGCTTTGTCAAAGATGAGTTGACCATAGAGTTGAGGATCTATTTCTGGGCTCTCTCTTCTGTTCCATTGATCTATGTGGCTGTTTTTGTGCCAGTATCCTACTGTCTTGATGATTACAGCTTTGTAATAGAGCTTGAAGCCTGGAATTGAGATGCTTCTGACTTTGGCTTTATTTTTCAACATTCCTCTGGCTATTCTGGATCTTTTCTGGTTACATATAAACTTTAGGATTACCTGTTCCATTTCTTTGATAAAAATTAATGGTGTTTTGATAGGGATTGCATTAAATGTATAGATTGTTTTAAGTAGCATAGACTTTTTCACAAAATTTGTTCTTCCAATCCATGAGCATCGAATGTTTCTCAATTTATTTGTGTCTTCCTCAATTTCTTTCATGAATACTCTGTAGTTTTCTGAGTACATTTTCTTTGCCTCTTTAGTGAGATTTATCCCTAGGTATCTTATGGTTTTGGGTGCACTTGTATATGGGATTGACTCCTTAATTTCTCTTCTGTCTTGTTGTTGGTGTATAGAAATGCAACTGATTCCTATGCATTGATTTTACACAATTCCTGCATTAGTTCTAGCAGTTTTGGAGTGGAGTCTTTTGGGCTTTCCACTTAAAGTATCATATCATCTGCAGAAAGTGAGAGTTTGATTTCTTTGCCAATTCAGATGCATTTAATTTCATTTGTTGTCTGATTGCTGAGGCTAGGACTTCTAGTACTATGTTGAATAGTAGTGGTGATAGTGGACATCCCTGCCGTGTTCCTGACCTTAGGAGAAAAGCCCTCAGTTTTTCCCCATTTCAGAATGATATTCACTGTGGGTTTTTCATAGGAGGCTTTGATGATATTGAGGTATGTACCCTCTCTCCCTACACTGTGAAGAATTTTGATCAAGAAAGGATGGTGTACTTTTTCAAATGCATTTTTCAGCATCTATTGAGAGTGTCATATGGTTCTTGTTCTTTCTTTTATTAATGTATTGTATCACATTGATTTGCAGATGTTGAACCAACCTTGCAGCCCAGGAATAAATCCCACTTGGTCGTGGTGAATAATCCTTTTACTGTACTGTTGGATCCTATTGGCTAGTATTTTGGTGAGAATTTTTGCATCTGTGTTCATCAAGGATGTTGGTCTGTAATTCTCTTTTTTGATGGGATCCTTACCTGGTTTTGAGATCAAGGTGATGCTGGTCTCATAAAGTGAGTTTGGAAGTTTTCCTTCCATTTCTATTTTTTGGGAACAGTTTCAGGAGAATAGGTATGAATTCTTCTTCAAATGTTTGGTAGAATTCCTCTGGAAAGCCATCTGGCCCAGGGCACTTGCTTCTTGGAAGATTTTTGATGACTGCTTCAAATCTTACTGGTTATGGGTCTGTTCAGGTTTTCTATTTCTTCCTGGTTCAGTTTTGGTAGTTTATGTAGCTCTAGGAATGCATCCGTTTCTTTCAGATTGTCAAAATTGTATAGTTGCTCATCATAAGTTCTTATAATTGTTTGCATTTCTTTGGTGTTGGTTGTGATATCTCCTCTCTCATTCATGATTTTATTACCTTGGGTCCTTTCTCTCTCTCTCTCTCTCTCTCTTTTTTTTTTTTTTTGATAAGTCTGACCAAGGGTTTATCAGTCTTATTAACTCTTTTAAATAACCAGTTCTGCTCTAATTGATCTGCTCTAATATTCTTTTGGTTTCTAGTTCATTGATTTCTGCTCTGATCTTTATTATTTCTCTTCTCCTGCTGGGTTTAGGTTTTCTTTGCTGTTCTTTCTCCAGGTCCTTTAGGTGTAAGGTTAGGTTGTGTACTTGAGACCCGTCTTGTTTCTTGAGAAAGGTTTGTATCGCTATATACTTTCCTCTCATGACCACCTTTGCTGTGTCCCAAAGATTTTGAACTGTTGTGTTTTCATGAGTTTTTAAATTCTTCTTTAATTTCCTGGTTGGCCCATTCATTCTTTAGTAGGATGCTCTTTAGCCTCCATGTGTTTGAATTCTTTCCAACTTTCCTCTTGTCTTTGAGTTCTAGCTTCAGAACACTGTGTTCTGAAAATATGCAGGGAATGATCCCAATCTTTTGGTTCTGGTTAAGACCTGATTTGTGACCCAGGATGTGAATGTTCCATGTGCACTAGAGAAGAATGTGTATTCTGTTGCTTTGGGATGAAATGTTCTGAATATATCTGTGATGTCCATCTGGTCCAGTGTGTCATTTAAGGCCTTTATTTCCTTGTTGATCTTTTGCTTGGATGATCTGTCCATTTCAGTGAGGAGGGTGTTAAAGTCGCCTACTATTATTGTATTATTTTTGATGTGTTTCTTTGATTTGTTATTTATTGGTTTAGTTGGCTGCTTCCATCTCAGAGGCATAGATATTTAAAATTATTAGATCTTGTTGGACAGACCCTTTGAGTATGATATATAGTGTCCCTCTTCATCTCTTATTATAGTCTTTGGCTTAAAATCTAATTGATCTGATATAAGGATTGCCACCCCAGCTTTCTTTTGATGTCCATTAACATGGTAAATGGCTCTCCATCCCCTCACTTTAAATCTGGAGGTGTCTTTGGGTCTGAAATGAGTTTTTTGTAAACAGCATATTGATGGGTTTTGTTTTATTTATCCACTCTGGTACCCTGTGTCTTTTGATTGGGGCATTTAGCCCATTAACATTCAGCATAACTACTGAAAGATATGAATTTAGTGCCATTGTATTGCCTCTAATGTGACTGTTACTGTTTATTGTCTCTGTTCCTTTCTGGTCTACTACTTTTAGGCTCTCTCTTTGCTTAGAGGACCCCATTCAATATTTCCTGTAAATCTGGTTTGGTGTTTACAAATTCTTTTAGTTTTTGTTTGTCCTGTAAGGTATTTATCTCTCCTTCTATTTTCAATGATAGCCTTGCCAAAACACCTTCTGCCCCCCTCCCTCTTCTTCTGGATTCCCAATTATTCTAATATTGTTTCATCTTATGGTATCACTTATCTCTCAAATTCTTCCCACATGGTCCAGTAGTTCTTTGTCTCTCTTCTGCTCAGCTTCTTTATTCTCTGTCATTTGGTCTTCTATACCACTAATTCTCTCTTCTTCCTCATTTATCCTAGAAGTAAAAGTTTCCATTTTGGATTGCACCTCATTAATAGCTTTTTTGCTTCAGCTTAGTTAGATGTTAGTCCTTTATTTCTCCAGAAAGGGCTTGTATTTCTCCAGACAGATTTTCTCTAATATCTTCCATGCCTTTTTCAAGCCCAGATAGCACCTTGACAATCATCCTGAACTCTAGATCTGACATATTACCAGTGTCTGTATTGATTAGGTCCCTAGCTTTTGGTACTGCCTCTTGTTCCTTTATTTTTTTTTTTTGTGGTGAGTTTTTCCGCCTTGTCATTTTATCCAAATAAGAATATATGAATGAGAGAATAAAATACTAGAGGGTGGCAAAGACCCCATAAATATGTATGCTAACCAAATCAGAGAGACCCCAAATTGGGGAGAGAAGAAGGGGGCTAAAAAGTAGTAAAAAAATTAATGAAATTAAAAAAAAAAAAAAATAAATATATATATATATATTTATATATAAATATTATTAGACTGATGAGTAGAACAGAGCAACCCACTTGATTTTGGGTATATTTTGGTCTTCTTAGAAGAAATTTTAAAGAAAGAAAAGCATATATATATATATATATATGGGTAAACACAATGAATAAGGGTAAACATGACTGTAAAGATGAAAATTAAAAATAATTCTAAAAAAGGAATTGATAAGATAAGTTGTTTGGACAAAGGAAGAAAAATAAAATGGAGAGAATTTGCTCTGTCTGGAAACTGGAACATAGCCCTGTGCTAGATTTTTTTTTAAAGATTTTATTTATTTATTTGACAGAGAGAGAGAGATCACAAGTAGGCAGAGAGGCTAGCAGAGAGAGGGGGGTAAGCAGGCTCCCCGCCGAGCAGAGAGCCTGACATGGGGCTCGATCCCAGGACCCTGAGATCATGACCCGAGCTGAAGGCAGAGGCTCTAACCCACTGAGCCACCCAGGCGCCCCTAGCCCTGTGCTAGATTTACGGTATATTTTGATCTATTAGAAGAAATTGTACCCCAAGATTTTTTAGAAGAAAAGACCATATATGTATACAAAAAATAAAGGTAGATACAATGAAGGATAAAATATGACTGTAATAATGAAGGTTTAAAAAGATATATATATTTTTTAGAAAGGCATTGTTAAGATAAACTAGTTAAAAAAACGTTAAAAGAGGAATGAGGAAAAGTTAAAAAAATAGAATAAGAAAAAAATAAAATTAAAAAAATTTAATTAACTTTGCAAGACTAAAAAATCATGGGGAGAAATCCATGAATTCTGTGCTTTGCTTTCCCATCCTCTGGAATTCCACTCTTCTCCTTGATCAGTGAACTTAGTCTTGGCTGGATGTTCTTGCTGATCTTCTGGATAAGGGGTCTGTTGTAGTGATTCTCAAGTCTTTGCCTGAGGAGGAATTGCACTGCCCTTGCCAGGGCCCGGGCTAAGGAATCTGCTTGGGTGCTTTTGGGAGCTTTTGTTCCCTGAATGCTTTCCATAGAGCTCTGGAGGACAGGAGTAAAAATGGTGGCCTCCCAATCTCCAGCTGAGAGCTCGTGGTCCCACCCTTAGTGCACCCTTGGAGAAAAGTGGTCAGTCACTCCCATCTCCCTAGTCTCTGGTTGCACTCCGAGCTCACCCACCCTGTGACTGAGCATTTCTATCTCTGGTGTGCAGCTGTGTTTGGAGTCTCCAAACTCAGAAGATTCCTGCCACACTGCTACTCCAGAGCAGGAAGGTGAGACTCTCCAGATCTGTCACTTGTGGGGGTCCCTGCTCAAAGAGCAGATCACAGTTTAAGGTAACCCAAAGCTGAGAGCTCACTCCTCAGCTCCATCTTTGTAGTCAGCTTCCCTGCTCTGATACTTGTGAGCTCTGCTACACTCACACACCCCTGATCCTTTGGTGACCCCGTGGGACCTGAGACCACACTGTCCCCATGAGGGCTTCACCCATGCTTAGCCTCTGGAGCGATATCCCTCAGTGAAGCAGACTTTTAAAGGTTCAGATTTTGTGCTCAGTTGCTCCACCACTTGCCAGGAGCCAGCCCCTCTCACCACAATCTGTCTTCCAGTGGCTTTGGATTTGCTTCTCTGCAAGTCCTACCTTTCAGAAAGTGGTTGATTTTCTGTTTCGAGATTTGCACTCTTCTCTTTGATCTCCTGTTGTGTTTGTAGGTGTTCAGAATGGTTTGATAACTATTTAGCTGAACTGCGACCCAATGTCATCTCAGTCTGCTACTCCTCTGCTATCTTGACTCCCTTTTTTTGTTGGATACTATTTTTAAATACTGTGGTTAGGGAGACCCAATGGACCTGAGGGAAGGAGCTTTGTGTCCAGAGGAATAACAAGCAAAAGTCCCAGAGACAGGAATGTGGTTCATATTTTTGAGAATCTGTTAGGGAGGCAGTTTTGACTGAAGGACTGAAGGAGATCAGATATATAAAGGAGCCCCTACCTACGGAAATGAATTCCCCTCTCCTCTGGGGTTATTTATGTGTTTTAATCTAATTCTTATTACAGTAATTTTACATGTTTTTGGCTCCCACCCCCAGGACTTCAGAGTAATAGGATCAAGATTTATGTATGTTAGAGTTCCATTTTCTAGTTCAACACTGGACGTAAAATAACTTTCAAAATATATTTGAATGCCCAAGGGAAAGGTTAAAGCATAATGGTTATTTTCAACATTTTTTAACAGTTGTTTTAAATCTCATTTTACTTTTTCAAAGTCAATTCACTGTCTTTAAGTTCTGATACTTCCCATAAGCCACACATCTTTAAGTGAGTATGGATTTTCCATCACACTGACTCTAAAAGGGACTTCATTCAAGAACAGACAATGAAGTATGATGATTGCCTCATGAAAATTCATAGCCCCTGGTCTGGGTACCATGATGCTTTTACATCTATATCCTTAGTCACTTCATGAAAATGATGGAAAGTAAGAGATGTGATTTGACTGGAGGTAAGAGGAAACCATGCAGTTCATATCTTCAGGCCTGTCCAGAGAGATGATGAGGATTGCAATTTTATCTCCAAGTTCTTGCTTTGCAACTGTGATTTGAGTGGTTGTGGTTGAGAAAAGTCAAGCTAGAACACAATTAGTTACTGCTCTTTCCCACTCTCCTCAGTAATTTCCCAATCCCCTCTTTAATCTCCTGGGTTCGTACCCCATAGACAATGGGGTTGAGAGCTGCAGGAATTACATGGTGTAGGACATTAAGTAAGACGGGGATATCAGGGGAAATTTTTTTCTTGGAAATATGGGTAAAAACAAAAACCAGAAGGATGGTGCTGAAGAAAAGGATGAGAATGAAGTGAGAGCCACATGTGCTCAGAGCTTTGGCAGCTGCCCCTTTTGCCTTGAGTCTAAGAACGGCTCTTAGAATGAAGGTATAGGAGAGGAAGATGAGGATGAGGTCAGAGCCCAGAAGAGTCCAGGCCACAATTAACTGGTATATTTTGTTAAGGACAACGTTATCACAGGAGAGCTTGGACACAGAGAGGTTGGCACAGATACAGTTCTCAATTATATTTTTTCCACAATAATGGAGCCGGGCAGAGAGGATGGGAATGAACATAGTAAGAAATGCATTCCTGGCCAAAATAAAAATAGCAGCCTTAGCTACAAATTGGTCAGTGATGATGGATGGGTACCTCAGTGGGTGGCAGATGGCTACATAGCGGTCATAGGCCATGACCATGAATGTGCAGGACTCCATGCCGAGACAGCAATTCATGATGTACATCTGGAGGAAGCAGGCATAGAAGCTGATGGACTTGAGGTCAAACCAGAAGATGGCCAGGACCTTGGGGATGACGGTGAGGCAGAGTGCAATGTCCAAAAGGGAGAGGAGGCTGAGTAAGTAGTACATGGGCTCGTGCAGAGAGGCCTCCAGCCAGACAGTGATCAAGAGGGTGGCATTGGCTCCCATGGCCAGGAAGAAGAGGAGGCTGAGGGGCAGAGACAGCCAGTGCTGCCAGCTGGGGGACCTGACAAAGCAATTCAGGATAAAGTCCGAGACTTCGACAGAGAGGTAGCTGCTGTTATAAGGTAGCATCAGCAGTGACTTTAGTAATGCAGATGTCTTTGAGTAACTAAAGAAGAGAGGAGTTAACCTATCATAGACTCTGATGAC
Organism: Lontra canadensis; assembly: GCF_010015895.1. Lineage (NCBI taxonomy): Eukaryota > Metazoa > Chordata > Mammalia > Carnivora > Mustelidae > Lontra > Lontra canadensis. The sequence continues at coordinate 29,399,985 of NW_022631001.1, read as the reverse complement.
TATGTACTTAGCTTATAAAATCTATGAGGGTAACACCCACCCCACCACCCTTTTCCTAGCACAAATTTTTTTTGGCACATGAGAGGTGATTAATAGACATTTGTTGAATATACAATATAGTGTTTCCTCATCTTTGTTCTTTCGTCTGTATTTCATCTTACAGTTTCTCTTGCATGAATGCATATTTTCAGTTTGATTGCCCGGTTAATATTAAATGAATCAAAAACTATTTAAGTATCAAATTTTATTTAAATGAAACACACAAAATCAAAGGCTGGAAAAACATTTTGGTTTAAATTTTATAAGGTACAGGAATGTATTCCAAGAGCTTGATGGGATCCACTATTAAGATCCTAAGGATGTAAATGATGATAGTATCCAGTGTCAAGATGAACTGGAGTACTTAGAGCTAATTTCCCACTGAAGATATATACAACTCACTTTTATGATTATGTCTGTATCTAATCTCTTTTTATTAATACCTAGTTCCCTACTCATACATATATCTAAACCTAATTTATACCTCTACCTATGCCTATATTTATATTTGAAAGTCTTGGAGACACCCATGAGCTGGTCAAAAAGTGAATTATCAGGCTAAGGATTGAGTGAAATTGAAACATTAAAATCAAATATTGATGTTGGCTTTCAACGTGAGGGCAGTTGTAGCACTCCATGAACTTAAGCACCCATCTCCAATACCTAGGGGAGCTCAAAATCTAAAATTCAGGGACAGAAGGTAAATCTAGGCTCAAGCAGGTGGAGAATGTAGTAGGAGATCCCCTACTATTTAGATAGGGCTTTACAAAACTGCATCCTGAATAAAAAGGCATACGCTAGAAATAAGCCCATTTCTTCATCTTTATCCTTCATTCCCACCTGGGACTTCCTATAAAACTGACTACCTCAAAGCTTCTAATATGGGGGAAATAGTCTCCATAAGTACTGAACCACAGGCTGGTCCTTATATGACTTTGCAGCCTGAGTTCACACCAACTGCTTCTCTCAGAAAGGAATTTGAAATTATCCTGGATTGGTAGTGGTTTCAGAAAATAACAGAAACAAACCTAAATCATTTCTTGAGATCCTCAAACTTCAACACAGAAGTTTCTGAAGAAATTGAGTTGTGGTAATGAAATTTACCAGAAGCATGTGGTAAAAAGACAATTTATTTAAAATAAGCAGATTGTGAATAAAAGCCCATAAGGATGACAGATAGTCAAATATATGCTACAAAAACTTAAAATATTGGAGTTATTTGATGAAGGATATTGAAAAGCATTATCTTTACAAGGTTTTAAGTAAAAAAGTCTTGAAAAGATACATAACAAAATAAACACACTCAAAAGAAAAATCAGTCGTATCTCTTAGAAAGGAAAAAAAAACATAAATTTAACATTGAAAGAAGTAGATTTAAGGATAGATTAGTCACACTTGGAAAGATAATCAGTGATCTAGAAGATTGAACTTGAGAAATTTTTTAAAATGAAGCCCCAACGGATACAGAGAAAAAGCAAATGTATAGTTAGGAGCAAGGACATGGGATTCTGATTAGACAGAGTTACTCTACCTTTTTATTTTCCTGGGATTAAGAAGATGAAGTCCAGAATTAATATTTTGATCTGGGCACTGGAGTCTTTAAAAAGTAACAGGGCAGATTTAAAAAAGAACAAAATATAGTTAAAAATAGAATATCAACAATAAGAACTCAGTGGTGAATTAAACAGTAGATTAGGACCAGCTATTGGGAGGGTCAGTTACTGTCAGAATGGTGGTCAGAAGAACCTACTGAGAATGAAGATGGGAGGAAAATGAAAACAGATGGAAAATACTGAAGAATATGTAAGAGAAATAACAGGTGGATTGGGAATGTCTAACAAAGAATCAGAGCTCCAGGTTGAAGAAGAAAGAGAATGAGACAGAGACATCTAAACTTTTCAGTTGAGATGAAATACCTCAATAACCAGATTCAAGCATTTCAATAAATTTGAAGTGGAATGAATAAAAATAAGTGCACACCTAGATACATCTAAATATATACACCTAGCTATCATGGTCTAACTTCAGGAACCAAAGACAAATAAATGATCTTAAAGATCAGTATGATTATTACAATCAGAAAAATGGGTGTGGGGGTCCCTGGGTGGTTCCGTTGGTTAAGTATGACTTTTGATCTCAACCCAGTTCTTGATCTCAGGATCATGAGTTTGAGCGTGGCATTGGGCTCCACATCGGGCAGGGAGCCTATTTAAAAAAAAAAAAAAGAAAGAAAGAAAGAAAAGAAAAAGAAAAAAAGAATGGGTGCATGCAGAGCCACTGGTACTAGCATTCCAGGTTAAGGGTTGCAAAGTTGCCACAGGATTATTGGCTTTTTTTTTTTTTTTTTTAAGAGTGCTTTTGCTCTTGGGGTGCCTGGGTGGCTCAATCATTGAGTGTCTGCCTTCAGCTCAGTTCATGATCCCAGCATCCTGGGATCAAGTCCCACATTGGGCTCCTTGATCAGCGGGGAGTCTGCTTCTCCCTCCCCCACTCCCCCTGCTTGTGTTCCCACTCTTGCTGTCTCTCTCTCTGTTGAATAAATAAATAAAATCTAAAAAAAAAAAAAATGCTCTTGCTCTCACAGCACCTTCACAATTTTCCTCCTAGCTCCTTGTATTTTTATCATTCTGCACTCATTTCTCCAATTTTTTTTTTTATCCAGGTTAATAAGATCTCTATGCCTTTTTTGTGAACTGCTGTAGGTAGGTAGTCTTCAGACAGCCCTCTTGGGGCAGCAATTATGACCTCTAAGTGTCATAACTTACTCAACCTGTAAGATTGTTCTTCATGTCTAGAGGAGCCACATCTATGCAGAGACTTTTCTATGTAATCTTTTTGGGTACTAAATTGGCATATATAGAAGGTGGATAAAAATCTGTGTTAATCTTGAAAAATCACTTGATGCCAAAGCTGTCAATAGGACCTGAAGGCAAGAGAGAGGGGTAAGGAGTAATAAATGATGATGAGGGGAGCAGAGAAAGTCATTGAGTAGAAAATGGTGCTCTAACCTTGCTTCCTTTGGGGAGTCTGTTGATCTGGAGGAAGCTATGTACAGTGGGGTGAATAAAGATGGAGGATAGACTGAGAGAAAGTAGGAGTCAGGAGAACAGGAGCTTACACGCCCAGAAAATAGAAGGCAGAGAGAAGATGGAAACAAACAAACAAACAAAAACTTGGAATTAAAACAGAAGAGATCAAGTGGAGATTGGATGAAGAGGACAAAGGAAGCAAAAGAAGTAAAGGACAGAGCAGAAAGAGGAGAAGGTACTTTTAGGAAATGAGAAAGGCAGTACAAGGCAGATTAGAGATTTCTAAGTAATGGCAAGCCAGGAAATATGATTGGAAACTTTCTTTCCCTTCCAAATCTGCATTCTCCCCTGTATTTCCACAGAGTTCAGTGAAGGATGTTCAAGATTTCTGATCCCCCATCTTACTCTGGTGCCAATCCTCGAACCAGACCTCTCCCCAGAGCACACAGTAGTCTGGCTCAACATGGGCACAGTCATCTCCATCTGGCCCTGCACCATTCCTCTCTCCCACTTCCCTGCAAGCTTCTATCCTCAAACTTCAACCCTGCAGCTTTCACAGTTGCAAGCCTGGCTTTAGTCCCACCACAAGCCCTGCTCTGACCATGTGTCTAATACCAGAATGACGGGTTGGTGCCTTCATTTTCTGGTGGAGGCAAACTTACTGGATGGAGACAGTGATCTCTGCCTTGGAAGGATATTTCTGGCTCTGTCCAAATCTCCTACACTCTGGCTTTCAAAAAGGAGAGTTTATGCCTGAGCTTCAGCTTCCTTTGCTTCCCCAGGGAAAGACTGCATTGCTGGCCCTGAAAGAGCTAGAGAATCAGAAGCCCAGTGTTTACTTATCTTTTAGGGAAAAAGCTTTTCTCTCAGCTCTTCATTCTGTGATCCCTAATGGCAACAATGCTGCCCCTGAAGACAAAGGGAGAGGCACATAGTTAATTACCTTGTCTGAGTTGGATGGGTAGAATGTGATCCTTAGGAAGTAAAAGTGTGGTTAATTACACAAAAGTGAAACCTTAGGTCAAGAAAGTTCAAGGCAAAATGTCAATACCAAGTTCTAATGTTCCAGAAACGTATTTTTAGAAAATGCATAATGGACGTGAAACCAATCATGTGTACTTCTATACTGATACTTTGAAGTAATTATGAAACACTCAGATCCCCTCCCTAATTTTTTTTGTCTATGACCAGTAGTTCTTTTGGGAAATGTTTTCAAGAGCCCTTTTCTAGTGACACTATTCATACAAAAATCCAAGAGGATTGTTTATATCTAACTGCTTCCTTCATGATATACCTCATTAGTGTCTGGCAGCTTGAAAATATGGTTGATGTTGTGATAATGATTTTTTCTAACTGTTCCCTATCCCTGTGGCCAGTGGGCCAAGGTTGGAGATTAGACAGAACAGACAAGTTCTCAGCTGTGCCACTTGACAAGTTGCTTAATTTTGACACAAAATTTATTATCAAAACCATTTTAATATACAGTTCATTGGTATTAAGTGAATTCATATTGCTGTGCAACCATCAACAGCATCCATCTACAGGATTCTCTTCATCTTGTGAGACTTAAACTGTTCACCCATTAAACAATAACTCCTCATGACCCTCTCCCCTTGTCCCTAGAAAACACCATTCTACTTCTTTTGAAAACTGCTAAGATGTTAAATCATTATTATTGTTTACAGTGGTCACTATTTCATTATGTGCAAATAATCCTAATTTGTTATTTGTTGAGAAGTAAACATGATCATGTTAGCAAAGCATATGGTAGTTATTACATTGTTATTATTACTGTTACTACAAAATTTGGTTTCCTGGCATTTTTTTATGTATATGTGTGGAAAATCATTAGTCAACAATAAACTATTACATACCTGTTGCTATTTATCTTGGAGTCTTTTACATAGAATTACTCCTGTCAAAAGTTGTTTGATCTCAAACTAGTGCCTACTATTTGGAGAACCTTTATTTATAATTGTTGATGTTGTGCTTGTTTTCTTTTTATAATTTTCTCTGTTCATGGCAACTTAATAAATGTGATTGTTTCAGATGCCAACAGTTATGTGCACCTCTGAGGTAGCTTCAGGTAGTTTATCTCTTTTGTATTACTACCCACCTCTTGGAGATGACCTTCTCATGCACCAACCCTCCAAAGTCAATTCTGTACATGCCAAATAGTTACTTCTTTAAGTCACACATCTCAAAGCCTTGAAATACAGCTATTTTCATTTGGTCAGTAACCAGGATAATTTAATAAAATTTAAGTTACATAGGCTTTCTTTTTGAATTGATTCATGTTGGGTAACAGGGAGATGGAGCACTTTTTCATGCCCATAACCTTTTAACAAGATCAGTCTCAGGACAACAAATGAATACTTGGGTCCCTACAGCCTCTATGTAATCACCATTTCCTTTCTTCCATACTCTTTCTAATACAAATTCAGTCACAAATTTTCTGTAATCTAAGCATTTATCATATCACATTTTAAAAATCAAGTATCATATTATGTTACTTCCTTATAAAAACAAGCTCCATTGAAGGCCTTCAGAAAGTTTATTCTCAGCATAAAAATTATTTATTAAACTTGCCATACCCCACAGTAGATCTTAATGTGGTAAATCAAGGCTCAAGGGGCTGCTAAGTGATCTCTTCCATATTTACTGCTTTCTGCAGAAGTCATTTCAACACCAGTGTTCTGTCTTCCACACATGGCCAGCAAACCTTCTAACACAGACTTGTCACAGGAGGCACAGTGTTGGATCAAACTCAAATAGTGAGCTGGGGACTTCCCTTCAACAATATAAGGGGCCTAGCCTTCATACAACTAACAAATTCCTCTAGAATTCTTTTTTCTTAATTTAAATTCAATTAGCCAACATATAGTGCATCATTAGTTTCAGATGTAGTGTTCAATAATTTATCATTTGCATATAACATCTAGTGCTCATCTCCTCACATGCCCTCTTTAATGCCAATCACCCAATTACCCCATCCTCCCTCCTACCTCCCTTCCTGCAACTCTGTTTGTTTCCTATAGCTAGGATACCCTCATGGTTTTTCTCCTTTTCTTATGACTTCCCTTTCAGGTTTCCCTCCCTAACCCTTGATCTTCTGCACTTTTGCTTATATTGCATATGTGAGTGAAATTAGATAATTGTCTTTCTCTGTTAGACTTATTTCACTCAGCAAAATACCCTCCAGTTTCATCCACATCAATGCAGATAGTATCTCACATCTTTATCCTCTAAAATTCTGCTGTGCAAATTCTTCAGTTCTATGAGCCACCAGACACCCCAAGCCTTTTTTAAAATTAAGTTTATTTTGTTTACTTTAATAAAATGTGTACATGTGTACATTCCCTATAATACATTTTTTAAGGATTTTATTTATTTATTTGACAGAGAGAGAGATCGCAAGTAGGCAGAGAGGCAGGCAGAGGGGGAGGGGGAAGCAGGCTCCCTGCAGAGCAGTGAGCCCAATGCGGGGCTCAATCCCAGGACCCTGGGACCATGACCTGAGCCAAAGGCAGAGGCTTAACCCACTGAACCACCCAGGCACCCCCCCTAATACATTTTAAAGATAAATATTATGAAACTAAACCCATAAAATTAAAGTTACAGACCCCAGAGTAGTCGAGAATCACCAATTTAAACTCTAAATATCAGAATTCAATAGCAGTGAGTAAGTCTTGCTTGTCCTTGAGATATATTTATGCCAAATACTGGACTAACCTTACCCTTTGCTGTATTGTAGTCCTAATAGTTTTAATGTGTATTCCAATTTTCAAACAATGTGCTGGGCTATATTTTACTACTTCTGGTTATACACTCATTCATTTAATAGAAAATATTTGATTATGTAATATATATTAGACATAGTGCTGGGTGCTGGTGATACAGTAATGAATGGGAATTGGTGTTGAGTCAAAAAGTAAAGCAATTATTTTGGGATGGACCCTGGTGGTTGTTGGACGACAGTTGAGTATTTGAAAATAAGTAGAAGCCAGAGAGGCTGGAGGCTAAAAAAAACACCAAACTTCCAGACCTATCAGCAGTAAAAGCAAAGGCCTGGGTCAAGGATCTTAATTGCTGGGATCTATAAGCGGCCTACTGTTGTAGCCATAAGTTTAAAATAGAATATGTAAGAAAGTGGCTGGGTTAGAGTTTAATGTAATCTTAGCAGGGAATGGAGAAATTACCCAGAGCAAAAATGAGAGGTTGAGAAGACAGTCCATCTTACAAAAGAATATGCAAGAGAGAAAAAGGAAAAACATGTGATTTGCCAGTTGCAAAGGAAAATTTATTGGAAGATAAGCTTTGGAGTCAGACAGCCTGAGTTTAAATCTGGCTTCTGCTGCTCATTTTCTTATGTAATATGTATATTTTTCTTTTTCTTTTTTTTCTTGTGTAATATTGAGCAAGATGTCTATTCTTTCTGAATGTCAAATTCATCAGCTATGAAATGGGAATAACAATATCATACTTCTAGAATCTTGGGAGAGTCAAAGAGATAACGTTGGTATGGATTCAATTTCACTTCATGGACAGATCCTCAAAAACTGCTAATGGGATCAAGACATTCAAATATTTTGCTACAATTAATATAAATTCATAAACATTTTTTGAGCTATGTGCAAAAACTTATGAAGGAAAATGTTATGAGTATGAATAACTGTCAGAATTTGTGCCCAATTGCTATCAGTGTGCACATAAATTAGTGGAAAAATTCTTTGTTGTTTGTGTTTACTGCCTGGTATGGCTTCCCAGTGAATTCCCACCAGTGTGAAAAAAGAGTTCTTAAATAAAAATATGTTGGGTTTATTGGTTTTTAGAAAGACAGTTTTTAGGGCACCTGGGTGGCTCAGTTGGTTAAATATCCAACCCTTGATTTTGGCTCAGGTCATGATCAAGCCCCATGTCAGGCTCTGCACTCAGCAGGGAATCTGCTTTAGATTCTCTCTCTCTTCTCCCTTACCCTCTGTCCCTCCCTCAACTCTGTCTCCTGAGCTCTCTCTCTCCGAAAATAAATAAGTAGATTTTTTTTAAAGAAAATTCTTTTTAATTTGAATCTTCCTGATGGCTAGTGATGATGAACATTTTTTCATGTGTCTGATAGCCATTTGTATGTCTTCATTGGAGAAGTGTCTGTTCATATCTTCTGCCCATTTTTTGATCTGATTGTCTGTATTGTGTGTGTTGAGTTTCAGGAGTTCTTTATAGATCCTGGATATCAATCTTTTGTCTGTACTGTCATTTGCAAATATCTTCTCCCATTCCGTGAGTTGCCTCTTTGTTTTGTTGACTGTTTCCTTTGCTGTGCAGAAGCTTTTGATCTTGATGAAGTCCCAAAAGTTCATCTTCGCTTTTGTTTCCTTTGCCTTTGGAGACATATCTTGAAAGAAGTTGCTGTGGCTGATATCGAAGAGCTTACTGCCTATGTTCTCCTCTAGGATTCTGATGGATTCCTGTCTCACGTTTAGATCTCTTATCCATTTTGAGTTTATCTTTGTGTACGGTGTAAGAGAATGGTCGAGTTTCATTCTTCTACATATAGCTGTCCAGTTTCCCCAGAACCATTTATTGAAGAGACTGTCTTTTTTCCACTGTATATTTTTTCCTGTTTTGTCAAAGATTATTTACCCATAGAGTTGAGGGTCCATATCTGGGCTCTCTACTCTGTTCCACTGGTCTATGTGTCTGTTTTTATGCCCGTACCATGCTGTCTTGGTGATCAGGGCTTTGTAGTAAAGCTTGAAATTAGTTAACGTGATGCCCCCAGTTTTATTTTTGTTTTTCAACATTTCCTTAGCGATTCGGGGTCTCTTCTGATTCCATACAAATTTGGGGATTATTTGCTCCAGCTCTTTGAAAAATACCGGTGGAATTTTGATTGGAATGGCATTAAAAGTATAGATTACTATAGGCATTATAGACATTTTAACAATTTTTTTTTTTTTTTTGGTTTCTATTTCATTGATTTCTGCTCTGATCTTTATTATTTCTCTTCTCCTGCTGGGTTAGGTTTTCTTTGCTGTTCTTTCTCCAGGTCCTTTAGGTGTAAGGTTAGGTTGTGTATTTGAGACCTTTCTTGTTTCTTGAGAAAGGTTTGTATCGCTATATACTTTCCTCTCATGACCACCTTTGCTATGTCCCAAAGATTTTGAACTGTTGTGTTTTCATGAGTTTCTTAATTCTTCTTTAATTTCCTGGTTGGCCCATTCATTCTTTAGTAGGATGCTCTTTAGCCTCCCTGTGTTTGAATTCTTTCCAATTTTCCTCTTGTCTTTGAGTTCTAGCTTCAGAACACTGTGTTCTGAAAATATGCAGGGAATGATCCCAATCTTTTGGTTCTGGTTAAGACCTGATTTGTGACCCAGGATGTGAATGTTCCATGTGCACTAGAGAAGAATGTGTATTCTGTTGCTTTGGGATGAAATGTTCTGAATATATCTGTGATGTCCATCTGGTCCAGTGTGTCATTTAAGGCCTTTATTTCCTTGTTGATCTTTTGCTTGGATGATCTGTCCATTTCAGTGAGGAGGGTGTTAAAGTCGCCTACTATTATTGTATTATTTTAGATGTGTTTCTTTGATTTGTTATTTATTGGTTTAGTTGGCTGCTTCCATCTCAGAGGCATAGATATTTAAAATTATTAGATCTTCTTGTTGGACAGACCCTTTAAGTATGATATAGTGTCCTTCCTCGTCTCTTATTATAGTCTTTGGCTTAAAAATCTAATTGATCTAAGAATTGCCACCCCAGCTTTCTTTTGATGTCCATTAGCATGGTAAATTGTTTTCCACCTCTTCACTTTAAATCTGGAGGTGTCTTTGGATCTAAAATGAGTTTCCTGTAGGCAACATATTCATGGGTTTTGTTCTTTTTATCCATTCTGATATCCAGTCTTTTGATTGGGGCATTTAGCCCATTAACATTCAGCATAACTATTGAGAGATATGAATTTAGTGCCATTGTATTGCCTGTTAGGTGACTGTTACTGTATATTGTCTCTGTTCCTTTCTGATCTACTACTTTTAGGCTCTCTCTTTGCTTAGAGGACCCCTTTCAATATTTCCTGTACAGCTGGTTTGGTGTTTACAAATTCTTTTAGTTTTTGTTTGTCCTGTAAGGTATTTATCTCTCCTTCTATTTTCAATGATAGCCTTGCTGGATATAGTATTCTTGGCTACATGATTTTCTTGTTTAGTGCTCTGAATATATCATGCCAGCTCTTTCTGGCCTGCCAGGTCTCTGTGGATAAGTCTGCTGCCAATCTCATATTTTTACCATTGTATGTTACAGACTTCTTTTCCCGGGCTGCTTTCAGGATTTTCTCTTTGTCACTAAGACTTGTAAATTTTACTATTAGGTATCGGGGGTGTGGACCTATTCTTGTTGATTTTGAGGGGGGTTCTCTGCACCTCCTGGATTTTGATGCTTGTTCCCTTTGCCATATTAGGGAAATTCTCTCCAATAGTTCTCTCCAATATACCTTCTGCTCCCCTCTCTCTTTCTTCTTCTTCTGGAATCCCAATTATTCTAATGTTGTGTCATCTTATGGTGTCACTTATCTCCCAAATTCTCCCCTCATGGTCCAGTAGCTGTTTGTCCCTCTTTTGCTCAGCTTCTTTATTCTCTGTCATTTGGTCTTCTATATCACTAATTCTTTCTTCTGTCTCATTTATCTTAGCAGTGAGAGCCTCCATTTTTGATTGCACCTCATTAATAGCTTTTTTTATTTCAACTTGGTTAGATTTTAGTTCTTTTATTTCTCCAGAAAGAGCTTTTATCTCTCCGGAGAGGGTTTCTCTAATACCTTCCATGCCTTTTTCGAGCCCAGCTAGAACCTTGAGAATCGTCACTCTGAGCTCTAGAATTGACATATTACCAATGTCTGTATTTATTAGGTCCCTAGCCTTCAGTACTGCCTCATGTTTTTTTTTTTTTTTTTTGTGGTGAATTTTTCTGCCTTGTCATTTTGTCCAGATAAGAGTATATGAAGGAGCAAGTAAAATACTAAAAGGGTGGCAAAGACCCCAGGAAATTATGCTTTAACTAAATCAGCAGAGACTCCAAATCATGGGGGGGGGGGTGAAAGGGGATAAAAAGAGGTTCAAAAAAAAAAGAGACATTTAAAAAAAGAAAAGAAATAAAGAAAAATATAAAAAAGAAAAATATATGTATATATTAGATAAACTAGTTAAAAATGTTAAAAAACAAAAGGGTAAAAGTTTAATAAAATTTAGCAGAAGAAAAAATAAAATTAAAAAGAAATTAAGTTAACCACAAGACTAAGGAATCATGGGGAGAAGGCCATGAGTTCCGTGCTTTGCTTTCTCCTCCTCTGGAATTCTGCTGCTCTCCTTGGTAGGTCAATTTGGTCTTGGCTGGATTTCTTGTTGACCTTCTGGGGGAGGGGCCTGTTGTAGTGATTCTCAAGTGTCTTTACCCGAGGTGGAATTGCACCCCCCTTATCAGGGATGGGCTAAGTAATCCGATCGGGTTCGCTTTCGGGAGCTTTTTTCCCCTGAACTCTTTCCATAGAGTTCCAGAGGACAGCAATGAATATGGCTGCCTCCCAGTCTCTGGCCCAGAGGAGCTGAGAGCTCGGGGCCCCACTCCTCAGTGCACCCTCAGAGAAAAGCGCTCAATCACTCCAGTCTCCCTGGCCTCTGGCTGTGCTCTGAGCTCACCCAGCCTGTGACCGCTTCAAGGTGACCCCGAGCTGGGAGCTCACTCCTCAGCTCTCTGTTGCCAGCTTCCCTGGTCTAATACCTGTGAGCTCTGCAACACTCAGACACCCCCGCTCCTTCTGTGACCCCGCAGGACCTGGGGCTACGCTGACTCCACGTGGGCTTCACCCCAGTTTAGCCTCTGGAGCAATGTCCCTCATTGGAGCAGACTTTAAAAGTCCTGATTTAGTGCTCTGTTGGTCCACCGCTTGCCGGGAGCCGGCCCCACCCCCTGCGGTCTATCTTCCCATCACTTTGGATTCACTTCTCCACTGGTCCTACCTTTCAGAAAGTGGTCGATTTTCTGTTTCTAGAATTGCTGTTCTTCTTCTCTTTGATCTCGCATTGGATCTGTTGGGGTTCACAATGGTTTGATAAGCTATCTAGCTGATGTCCTGCTACCTGATGTATTCTCAACCTGCCACTTCTCCGCCATCTTGACTCCTTCCTGCTCCCTTGGAAAACAGTTATAATTCTTGCAACTATCTCAAGTTTATTGAGTATGTTAAATAAGGTAACATATACAAGACTGAATGTGGTGCCTGATATGTAGTTCTTTATAAATATTATCTTTCACCATTAGTAGGGAGTGTAATTGTGTAGAGAAACTGGTAGGTATTGAACTATTAAATACACATGTGGTCAGTCTTAAACAAGGAGACTTTCAGGGTGCTATAGAAGATGATGAAAGTGGAGTCAACTATAGTTGTAAAGATTATGTAAAGGCATCCTGATTAAATCTACAGATTGAATGAAAAGAGAAGTTGGCATCAAAGCAGAGTAAAAGAGTATCTCAGAAAGTGACCCCTCCTCATAAGGAGGCTCTGTACTACGAGAGAAAGTATATTATGTTTTAGAAGTACAGAGGACAATATAGCTTTAAGTAGTACATAGTTTTGAGGCATATTCCCTTATTCATTGAAATTGACTTTACTATCAATTTGAGTCCTTATTAGGGAGAATAAAAGAATTTTAAATGTGGGCTCCTCTAATCCAACTATGCCCCCATGAATTCCATGTTTGTTCAAATACTCCAAAATTTTGTGAAATTGGAGACCCCTGGTAGGTTCCAGCAGTCAAAGACACTCCTCCAGTTACTAAGCAATATTTTTTCCTTGCAGTATTATAACTTTAAGTCACTAATTCCCCTTCTCCTCATCTTTGTTCCACTACTTTTGCTTGTGAGGGAGGATGCACCATCTGTCCTTTTTCAGATTCAGAGGTACTATCTCTTGTAACCCCACATTCTCCACTTAGCATCAACTCTACAATGGTGTAGGATTTTTCAAAAGACAGGAAGGACCTTGACTTTCTGTCCTTGCCAATGAGCTAGTAGATTAATAACTATTAAGGATCTGATTGCTTATTTGGAATCAAGACAGTGATCAGGAGGATGACACCGGCCCCATAGCCAGGAAGAATAGGGTGTGGAAAGTATTTAGTACTGCCAGCTGGGAACCTGACAAAACAGCTCTGTAAGAGCTCGGGGATCTCAATAGAGTGGGTGTTGTTGGAGAATAACATGATACTTGATCTTATCTTTGAAGATGTTATCAAGTAGCTAAAAAAAGTGTTATCTCAATAAATCATTTAAGTTTGTGGAGATATGTAAAAAGCTTTATGGGAAGTATTAGGGCACCAAAAATTAAAAAAAAAAAAAAGCGAGAAATAACATAATAATCTGTTTAGGGGCACCTGGGTAGCTCAGTAGTTGAGCATCTGCTGTTGGCTCAGGTCATGATCCCAGGAGCCTGGGATAGAGCCCCACAATGGGATCCCTGCTTAGCAGGAAGCCTGCTTCTCCCTCTCCCACTCCCCTAGCTTGTGTTCCCTCTCTAATTCTCTCTCTCTCTCTGTCAAATAAATAAATAAAATAAATAAATAAAATCTTTAAAAAGAAATAATAATCTGTTTAGTCCGAGTGTCAGTCACCACATAAAGCTTTGGGAGAAAAGATCAACTATGATTCATCTCTGCCTTTATTCGTTGAATAAAGAAGGGCACAGAAGTATCAGACAGGATAGTATCATTAACAGTGTGGCTCACCATGGTAAGATGTGCTCATGGTGTGATGGAAGTACAAGACAGTGATTTCTTTCTAATTTTTTATTTTTTCAGTGTTCCAATATTCATTGTTTATGCACCACACACAGTGTTCCATGCAGTACATGCTCTCCTAAATACCCACCTCCAACCCTCTCCCCTCCAAAACCCTCAGTTTGTTTCTCCGAGTCCATAGTCTATCATGGTTCTTTGTACAAATTGGAGGGTCAAGAAGAAAAGTTCCATGCCTTATGAAAGTAAAGTCTCTATCCCATGGTTTTGCTTGAAATGCAGGTTATATCTTGTGAGTTGGTCACTAAGATGCAGAACTAGGAAGATTGCTTTTGTTTAGAATAGTAGCTAGCCATATTTTAATGTAGGTTTATCAGTACTTAGAAGAAAAATATAGCACTAATTATTTGTACTAGGAGAAGAAGGGTTCTCAAATTAATTAAATATGCATCTACCTTTTAAAACTAGGAAAACACAGTCAATGGAAGTTGAGGGAAAGAAATAAAAATAAGAGCAGAAATTGATGAAATAGAAAGTGAACAGAAAAAAGGGAAAAGTAAACCTAAAAGTGCTCTTTTGAAACAAAGTCATTATATCAATACATATCTCTCCACAGTAGGCAGCCAAAAAAAATTTAAGTATTACAATATCAGTATCAGTAATGAGAGAGGAGATGCCATTACAGGTTCTAGCCACTAAAATGATAGGAATTATTATGAAAAATATAGAATTTATTATGTAAATAAATTTGAAAACTTAGGTGTTAAATGGACACATTCCTGAGAAGATATAAATTATTGAACTTGACTCAAGAAGACATGAAAATTCTTAATAACTACATGTCAATTAAGGAATATGAACTTATAACTAAATATATATATATATATAAAGCAAAAATAACAAATAAAAACATCCAATTGCAGATGACTTCAATTATGAATATTATGACTACAATTGAGAGAAATAATTTTAATCCTGCCCAAAATCTTTGAGAAAATTAGCAAATAGATGAACTGCAAATAAATTTCAACTCATTTTATGAAGTCATATTTATCCTGATACTGATAACCTGATGACAACATCACAAAAGGGAAACCAGTGACTAATGTCCCTCGGGAATAACGACATAAAAAAATTTAACAAATTTTTGGAAAATTGAATCCTCCAATATATAAAATGGGTAATAGGTCATGACCAATTTTTGTGTTGCAAGTTCGTTTCCCATTAAAAAGCAAATTAATATAGTTAAGTCAACAAAATAGAGGGAAAATATGATTGTCTCAATAATAATAAGGAAAACATTTAGTAAAACTGAATACCTAATAATAAATTATAGTACTCAATAAACAAGGAATAGAAAGAAATGTTTTCAAATTAATAAAGAACAGCTAACGTCATATTTGAGGATGTTTTCTTTAAGATGGGAAAAAAAGAAAGAATGATCATATTTACCTTTTTTCCCTCCAGAAACATTATTCCATAGCATTTTTTAAAAATTTAAATACAATTAGCCAACATATAGTACATCATTAGTTTTTAATTAACATTGTGCTGGATTTCCTAAGCAGTGCAATAAATCAAGGTGAAATATTTAGTTTGGGAAGAATGAAGCAAAATTGTCTTTATTTAAAGAAAACAATAATTTATTTGGAAAATCCTACAAAATCAATTAAAATAAGTGTACATGCTAAAAAAATAAATACAGAAAGGTATCAGGATACAAGGTCAACATATAAAAAATCACATTTATTTCTATATATTAGAAACAATTGGAAAATGGACTTTTAAAACATTTAAAAGAGTGTTAAAATATAATATTAATGAATGAATTTTCAAAATATGTGCAATATCTTAAAATCAACAACATGAACAACAGCTGTTGGCAGTGTTGGCAGTGATGTGGACAAAAATGAGAACCCTCTTGTGCTGTTGACAGGAATGCAAATCGATGCAGCTACTCTGTAAAACAGTATGGAGGTTCCTCAAAGAGTTAAAAATAGAACTACACTATGACCCAGAAATTGCACTGCTAGGTATTTACTCAAAGGATACAAAAACACTGATTTGAAGGGTACATGCACCCCAATGTTTATAGCAGCATTAGCAACAATGGCCAAACTATGGAAAGAGCCCATATGTCCATCAAATGATGAATGGATAAAGAAGAAATGGTATAGATCTACAATGGAATATTATTCAGCCATGAAAATAATGAAATCTTGCCTTTTGCAATGACATGGATGGAGATAGACTGTATTATGTTAAAGGAAATGTCAGCCAGAGTAAGACATACCATATGATTTCACTCATGTGTATTTTAAGAAATGAAACAGATGAACACGGGGCAAAAAAGAAAAAAAAAAGAGAGAGAGAGCGAGAGGGGGAGAGAGAGAGAAACCATAAAACCAGCATCTTAACTATAGAGAACAAATTGAGGGTTGCTGGAGAGGATGTGGGCTGGGGGAATGGTGATGGGCATTAAGGAGGGCACTTGTGATGACCACTGTGTGTTGTATGTAAATGATGACTTACTAAATAAACTCCTGAAACCAATATAACACTATTTGTTACCTAACTGGAATTTAAATAAAGAGTTGAAATGAAAGAAAGGAAGAAAGTAAGAAAGAAAGGAACTAGCATGAAGCACAACACACTAAGTTTCAGAAAATTTAAAAATTTAAAACAAGTGAAAAAAGCACCTTTGCAATCTTGTGGAATGTTCCCTAAACAGGATCCCCAGAGAAAATCTATTCACAGTAAAACAGAAAGTTTGACTTGAACAAGTTGAAGAATTTCTGCTGAATAATGAATAGTGCATTCCTGGAAAACTATAAACTTCCAAAATTGAACCAGGAAGAAATTTACAACCTGAATAGACTGATATCTAGTAACAAGATTGAAGCAGTGATCAAAAACCTCCCAAAAAAACAAGAGCCCAGTATCTGATGGATTCCCTGGGGAATTCTACCAAACTTTCAAAGAAGAAATAACACCTATTCTCCTGAAGCTGTTCCAAAAAATTGAAGCAGAAGGAAAACTTCCAGACTCTTTTTATGAAGCCAGTAGTACCCTGATCCCCAAACCAGGCAAAGACCTTACCAAAAGGGAGAATTTCAGACCAATATCATTGATCAATATGGATGCTAAGATTCTCAACAAGATCCTAGCAAACAGGATCCAACAGTACATTAAAAAGATTATCCATCATGACCAGGTGGGATTCATCCCTGGGTTACAAGGATGGTTCAACATTCGCAAATCAATCAATGTGATAGAACAAATCAGTAAGAGAAGAGAGAAGAACCACATGGTCCTCTCAAATGATGCAGAAAAAGCATTTGACAATATCCAGCATCTGTTCCTGATTTAAACACTTCAGAGTATAGGGTGAGAGGGAATATTCCTCAACTTCATAAAATCTATCTATGAAAAACCCACAGCAAATATCCTCAATGGGAAAAAGCTCACAGCATTTCTGTTGAGATCAGGAACATGACAAGGATGCCCACTCTCACCACTCTTGTTCAACATAGTATTAGAAGTCCTAGCAACAGCAATCAGACAACAAAGAGAAATAAAAGGTATCCAAATTGGCAATGAAGAAGTCAAACTCTCTCTCTTCACAGATGACATGATACTTTATATGGAAAACCCAAAAGACTCCACCCCCAAACTACTAGAGTTTTTACTTTTTTAAAGAAAAAAGAAATAGGAATGATGTTGAGATGCGGAGAAGACAGAAATATAAAAATAGAGCAAAAGAAACTGATGCTAATGGCGCAGCATTGGGATCAGTTAATGGTACTGTAATAGCATTATATGGTGATAGATGGTAGCTACATTTGTGAGCATAGCATAACTATATACACTATTGAATCACCATGTTGCATACCTGAAGCTAATGCAACATTGTGTGTTGACTATAA
The DNA here is from genome assembly GCF_010015895.1 of Lontra canadensis. Taxonomy (NCBI): domain Eukaryota; kingdom Metazoa; phylum Chordata; class Mammalia; order Carnivora; family Mustelidae; genus Lontra; species Lontra canadensis. The sequence continues at coordinate 29,382,204 of NW_022631001.1, read as the reverse complement.
TCAATTTTTTAAAAATAATGAAAAATAAAGAAAGAAAATAAAAAGAAATGGATGATGCCTGCTCCCATAATTTGAGATATATGACTAATTCACATGAAGCTCAAAATGAAAATGAAAAATAAACAAATTGTGTTTTGCAGTTTACAGTTGTATATATATCCCATTTGAAAAATCTTTCATTATAGCAAAAATCACTATATGATCTTCTCTTTGAAAAACAAATTGCATTTTCTCAGGATTATTTTTTTCAAGTTCTTCTAGCATTATTATCATTATGATGCCATCATAAAAGTAATGATAACATCAATCCATTTGATCGCATCATCTGGGAGGTACTTATCTAACAATTGTGTGCTGGAAGCCATGAAAACTTGTGAGTGAGCTTGTTGGACCCACTGAAGGCACCACTATACATGTGCAAAGGAGTGTGAACATGGGTGGATAGATGTAACACCCCTACACCCAGGAGATTAACTGACTACAGAACACACAGTCAGAAGCACCTAGGTAACTCAGTCAGTTCAGCTTATGCTGAACTGCTGAACTTCTGCTGAAATAATAATCCCAGGGTCCTGGGATTGAGTCCCATGTTGGGTTCCCTGCTCAGTGGGGAGCCTGCTTCTCCCTCTCCCTCTGCCATTCCCCCACTCTCCACTCCTCCACCTTGCTTGTACTCTCTGGCATCCTCTCTGTCAAATAAAAAAATAAAAATCTTAAAAAAAAAAAAAAGAACACACAGTCAGTGTAGGGCTGGATTACAAGCGGTCCTAGCTTTTAGAGAGAAAGAAAATAATTTTTTTTTTCTCCTACCTGCTTGCTTGTCTGTCACAAGAAGGCCTTTGAGGTACAAGGAAGTAGGAATGGAGAATTCCCAGGGGGCAAAGTCTCTGAGGCTCTAGAGTTATAACTACACCAGATGCTTCAGGAACAAACCAGAACTCCAATATTGGTGGGGCAAGCCCCCCTGCACACATCCTCTGTAGGTGAGTCTGAATAAAGAGTGCCTGAGGGGCAGTTATGCTAAGATTAGCTAGAACACAGAGGAGACCTTCCTCTTCCATCCAGATCTGTACTCTGACCATTCCTGAGTCAGTATGGCTGAAGTATTCTGAAAATGGGGTAGTAGAGACTGCATCCTGTCTCAGGTCAGGAAGCAAATGTAAGAACCTATGTTCTGGGACCTTCCCTTTTGCCCTTCTTTTGCCTTTTCAGATCTTTTGCTGGGTGGTGCCAGAGATGCAGAGAAGCAGGAATTTGTCTGTAGGAGATTAATGGGGGTGGGGGTGGGGAGCCTGGAAAGTACATCTAGTGGAGCTTAGTTTAGATGCTTTGGAGTTTTCTTTCTTTTTTCCTTCCTTCCTTCCTTCCTTCCTTCCTTCCTTCCTTTCTCCATTCCTTCCTTCCTTGTTTCTTTCTTTTCTTTTTTTAAGATTTTATTTATTTATTTGAGAGAGAGTGAGCACAAGTTGGGGAGCCACAGAGGGAGGAGAAGTGGACTCTGGCTGAGTGGTGAGCCAGAGATTGGGCTCAATCCCAGGACCATGAGATCACAACCTGAGCTGAAGTCAGTTGCTTAGGAGACACCAGGCATCCCTAGATGATCTGGAGTTTTCATAAGTACATATTAAAATTTCCAGGCTTTAGGGGAAAGAATCTGCACACAAATGCTTGGGTTATGAGGGAAGAATTAAATTTAATCTAAGTAACATTAGAGGTTGAAGACAGAGCTGACAATTGGGTCACTGGAAGTCAGAAAGTAGTTCCTCAGCTTAAGCTCCATGTAAAGAATTTCTAAAAGCTATGCCATAAAAACAGAAAATTATGCCCAGAAGATCACTGAGGTACCCATTACTGGTTGTACTCAATAATGTCCTAAATAATATTTAAGAGAGCTCTCTCAAGTTCTCTCTGAGTTTTTGGAGTTAGGTAGTTCCTACGATAATAATAATCATTATCCTCATCATGATCAATAAGGGGCACAACCAAAAGGAAACAGGAAGAAAATTATACTCTAAACATTGGAAACAGGGGTCTGAGTTATAAGTATAAGAAAAAGGGAGTTTCCATATTTCTGGAAAACTGTCCAGGAATTATAGGTACATGAAGGATTATGAGAGAGAGAAACCTAAAGCATATAAAACAAAATGCTAGATAGCATATGCATTTCCACATCACTGTGGTGACACAGGACAAAGGTGTATTCATATATTCAGTGATTTGGTACTTTTGTTTCTTCCACATCTGAACCCTATTAATTAAACTGTGGAAATACACATAGTATCACTGAATCTCAATTTGCCCATTTTTTATTTTTATTTTTTAAGATTTTATTTATTTGACAGAGAGGGACACAGCAAGAGAGGGAACACAAGTAGGGGGAGTAGAAGAGGGAGAAGCAGGCATCCTGCTGAGCAGGGAGCCTGATGTGGGGCTTGATCCAAGAACCCTGGGATCATGACCTGAGCCAAAGGCAGATGCTTAATGACTGAGCCACCTGGGTGCCCCTTAATTTGCCCATTTCAAAAGATAAATTGTTTAAAGGGTTGACTTACCCTACCTATGACAGAATGTTACATGTCACAAATGAAATAATATGTTTAAAATTCATCCAAAATTGCCAAAGTCACTACTCATGTATTCTATTAGCAAGAGAACAAGAATTAGAAGGTCATCTAAATCTCTTCTACATATCAGATGGGAGCCATGCCTGGAAGACACCAGCTGCACAAACACTTTCCTGGGGAGGTAGAGGATCAGGAGTGAAGAGAGGAGCCCTGGAAGGAAATACCAGTCCTCCCTCCTCTGAGAGTAAGCCCCAGACACTAGCAGGATTTCTATCCTGGGGAGAATCTAACAGGAGCCAGCTGAGTAGGACTGAAACAGCAGTTGGGGAATAGAAAATCATAACTGGAAACAAAAATACTATTTGAACCTCTCCAAGGGGGAAAAAAAGTGTTCCCAAAGGTATAAAATATCATTCAGTTCTGGGTTCATGGTTTTAATAAAATCCCCTTTCTTGCCATCCTACCCCCACTCCAATACTATTTCTTCTCCATCAAATTCTGTAGTCAAAACAATTCATTATATCATGGGTGAGGTTTGTTTTCTTTTTATAAGACTGATGGGGCACACACATTATCATACAATTATTCATGAGATCCAGAGAGTCCTAGAAATTGCTCCAACCCACTGTAGAAGTAGTAAGATCAGTGTGATACAGTATGGGTGGACAAAATTGGGAGATATAAATTCCCTTGTTGGTGATGTGATATTATAACATATCTCACTGGATGCCAAATAATTCAATGGGATAAAGCCCTAGAATATTTGAGTACAATTAAATTTCTCAAACTAATATGAAATTTATGTTATATAGTGAATCCAAAGAGTGAAAAAGAGGGAAGTACTTAAACTCCTAATGAAAAAGTGTTTCTATACCCAGAAAATAACACTGAAACAGAGGCCTTGGTGCAATGCCTACACAGATTTAGCTACAATGGACTGCATGATTTGAAGGACCCCAGAAAGACCTGACCCTTACCTTTGGCCAGCCTATATCCATCTTTCAACTTTCTTTCACAATTCAGGGGGATGAGAACCTTAGAATACTTCATCCTTCATGTAAAGGATGACCAAGTCACTTCATTTACAATTCCTTTTCACCAGCCAAAGTCCCACATCAGAGTGACTCAGCCAACCCTACACTCTCCTCATAGTTTGTGCAAGACCCTTGCATATGTTCTTACTATTACTCATTGTCCCCTGAGTGGTTTTACTTTTACCTCATGAGAGGAAGGACAGTTTCTTTGTCAATGTTACCTAACAGAATGCCAGGAGAGGAGGTTAAGCGATAAGAGAACCTGGCAACATTAAACTGTGTCTGGTAGCAGGGGAATGTGTACCTGGATTATTATATTGAAGATGGAAAAATAAAATAGAAAAGGATGTGAAAACTGTAAGTCTTCATCACCCTCACACTATTACAAGCAGAACAATCAAATTTTCACTTTGTCTAATGGCAGGTATGGCTCTCACATTGATATGTGATATTGCTCCTTCTCCTCTTAAGGTTATATCTTCTCAAAGTTAAGAATCTTAGAAATATCAAGATGTAGAGAGGGAGGAAGTTGGGTTATTTGGCAGGATCCACACCTCCATCATTAAATGACTGCTTAGAGATCATGGAGACTAACTTTATTACCAGGGTATCATCTTTTAGGTCTATAATTAAGGCAAACTACAGCCAGAAACTCAGAATGAGTGTGGCATGGAGATCTAGGGACATGGATTTGAGTCCCTATTTGTGCCAGGCTATGTTACTTATCTGGGCATATTGCTATAGCTAAATTGTCATATGGTAGTCTATGTCATCATTAAAAAACAAAAACAAAAAGGAATAAACTTACACTTACAAACTTGGGGACAAAACTGTCAGAAAGTAGTTTACTAAGTAATTCCTTCTCTTCTCTTTAATTTCTGTTGAGAAATAAGAATTCTATTAAACACTTCTATTAAAAATAAACCTTGAAGAAATTAAACCTGTATAAACAGACTGTATTTCCCCAGTACTTTATACTGCTTAAAGTGATAGGAATGTCCTAGAACCATGCCACAAAGAATACACAGATGAATTCACATGGCTCTGGATGACCTGCTAGGACTCATGGGTTTCACCCAAGTGAAGCAAATTCTTCTAAATTCATGTGCCTTGAGTCAGTAGCTAATTTTTTAAATATTTTCATTTTTTAAAAAATAAACATAATGTATTATTAGCCCCAGGGTTATAGGTCTGTGAATCACCAGGTTTACACACTTCACAGCACTCACCATAGCATATACCCTCCCGAGTGTCCATAACCCCATCAGTACCTAATTTTTACCTTAATTTTACAGATCACTAAAAGAAAACTATTGAAATATATGACAAAAGATGATAGCACACCCAAACAGCACCATCTCCACTGAGGTTTCACACTTCCTCCTGAATTGTTTGGTCAGATCCCCCAGCTGGAACTTCTGGTTGTCCCTGTTCCTCAGCTTCCTCTTCCTCCTGGCCATGGGGGCCAATGGTGTTCTCCTGGTCACCATCCAGCTGGAGGTCTCTCTGCATGAGCCCATGTACTACCTACTCAGCATTCTCTCCCTATTGGACATTGTGGTCTGCCTCACTGTTATCCCCAAGGTCCTGGCCATCTTTTGGTTTGACCTCAAGTCCATCAGTTTCTATGCCTGCTTCCTCCAGATGTACATCATGAATTGCTTCTTTGCCATGGAGTCTTGCACTTTCATGGTCATGGCCTATGACCGCTATGTGGCCATTTGCCACCCACTGAGGTACCCATCTGTAATCACTGACCAATTTGTAGCCAAGGCTTCTGTTTTTATTTTGGCCAGAAATGGTATTTTAACAGTGCCTATCCCCATTCTATCATCCCGACTCAATTACTGTGGGAGAAATGTCATTGAGAACTGTATCTGTGCCAGCATGTCGGTCTCCAAGCTCTCCTGTGATAATATCACCATTAATCGCCTCTACCAGTTTGCTGTAGGCTGGACACTCCTAGGATCTGATCTCATCCTCATCTTCCTCTCCTACAGCCTCATCCTTCGAGCTGTGCTGAAACTCAAGGCAGAGGGTGCTGTGGCCAAGGCCCTAAGCACATGTGGCTCCCACTTCATTCTTATCCTCTTCTTCAGCACCATCCTTCTGGTCTTTGTGCTCACTCTTGTGGTGAAGAAGAAGGTCTCCCCTGATGTGCCAGTCTTGCTCAATGTTCTCCACCATGTCATCTTCTCAGCCCTCAACCCCATTGTTTATGGAGTGCGAACCCAGGAGATCAAGCAAGGAATACAGAGGTTACTAAAGAAAGTGTGGTAGTAAGGACAACTGGATCTCTGCATTCATACTATAGGATGAATTTTGAGTCAATAATGTGTGAATGGGCTGAAATTCTTATCTATGAGTTGTAATTCAACCTGGGTAATTTGGATATTGTGTCTTCTTTAATAAAACTTAAGATTCATTGTAGTCCCCTTTTCTCTAACTTCTTCTTTAAGAATATGTTTGACCCCTTTTGCTTTTTCCTCATACACAATATCCTATTTTTACAAAAAGCTGGGGTTCCTTGGGGTAAGTTTTATAGTGAAATAATTATGTTCCTGAATATACAGCTGTTAATAGGTCATGCATTTACATTCTTATATACACAACTATGGATATTTTGGATAGAGTTGTGCAAAGTGTAATGTGTTCTTATTCTTATTTCCATATGGGGGAAGGGAACATATTTGAGATAAAGAAATTGGAATGAAATTTCGATCCTGAATGATGGAAAGTTGCTTGTGATTTATTATTGGTTCTGCAACTGGGTGGTCTTTGGAAATATGCGTTGCAGGAGGACAGGGATTTGACATGAAGCATTGTGCAACAATTAGCAATGAGTTTGATTAGATTTAAGAGACTCCTAAATTCTCTGCAGTGGGTTAGTTTGTGCTTTGGACATTTATCTTTTGGATCCAGGGTTTCATAGTTTATGGTATGCACACATAACTCTTCTAATGAGTTAAAGATGATAAGGATTAAAATATGAGCAAGTAATAATAATTTAAAAGATTGAACACATAATACCTGAGCATTGTTTGTATGAAATGGACAGATTTTCTTTTTTTTAAAGATTTATTTATTTGTTTGAGGTGGGGGAGAAAGTGAGAGAGAGAGTGCCAGTAGGGGGCAGGGCAGAGGGAGAATCTTCAAGCAGACTCCTGATGAGTGTGGAGCTGGAAGAGGGACTGGAGCTCATCACTCATGAGATTATGACCTGAGCCAAAACCAAGAGTCAGAAGTTTCACCAACTGAGCCACCAGGTGTCTCAAATTGGAGAGTTTCTAAGCCCTGAGAATTCTGTTAACTATTAAAACACAAATATAGATAGAACCTTGTTTTTAATCAGTCTCTTTTTAAAGATTATTTATTTATTTATTTGACAGACAGAGATCACAAATAGGCAGAGAGGCAGGCAGAGAGAGAGGAGGAAGCAGGCTCCCTGCCAAGCAGAGAGCCCAATGTGGGGCTCGATCCCAGGACCCTGGGATCATGACCTGAGCCAAAGGCAGAAGCTTTAACCCACTAAGCCACCCTGGTGCCCCTAATCAGTCTCTTTTGAGTTCCTGATGGGACGGAGCCCCAGTTGTTCAGAACAGTAACTTATTCATCAATGCATCCTATATTACCCTTGAACCAAAAAAGAACAGTTCCCGTGGAGTTTGTAGGAAAGAGAACTAGCCACCATTCAAAATATAGCTCCAACTGTCTGAGGCAAGAAATAATAAACTTGTACAGACATAAACTCATTCTATCAAGAGAATAGTATTTTTGGAGTTGATTAGAGCAATTATAGATTGCACACATTACACTAGCTGTTGCCCCAGACCTTATTTGGCTTACCAAATTTACATGAATGTTAGGGCCGATTTAATGTTAAAACCTGTTTAACTATTAGGGTCTGCTTGGCCAGAGCAACTCCATATTGCCTAGCTAGCCATATTGTTGTTTACATCCACGGACTTCATTCCGGGAATAAACGCCCCAGCAGTTCCAGGTATCAGTTCTGGGTATCGATTCTAGGAGTAAACGCCTTAACAATAGAAGCCATGTACTTTGGGTCTGTGGTTATGTCCTATAAAACCAGCCTGTGAGATTGGGATGGGGTCGCTCTCTTTGGAGGTGGCCCTGGCTAGTCAGTCAGACTTCCAATGCTTGGCATAGAATAAAGCTTTGCATAACTTTCACTTTGTCTCAGTCTTGTTCCCCTGGCCAGTCAGTCTAACCTCTAATTCTTGGCATAGAATAAAGCTTTGCATAACTTTCACTTTGTCTCAGTCTCGTTCCTCTGATAACGGACACCAACAATGAACACCTGTGGTCTCATGAAGGTTTCCTATGAGTAGGTAGAAGGGGAGGAAAAAGCTCAGGCTTATTAATAAATGAGTCAGTTCATGATGTGTAGGGTAGAAGTAGACTGTTGCCACATGCAGCCTCAATCATGGGTCAACCACAAAGATGGAGACAGTGCTCTGAGCAGTACAACTGGTCATCAACTTGGTGTAAAGACAGGCTTAGTAAGATTTCAAAATCAGAGGTTGGGGGAAAATATGTGAATACCCTAAGGGGATTTGGCACAAAACATTCAGATCTAAAATGGCTTATATTAATGCCTACTTCAGAGGATGTGTCAGGGAAGAAGAGACAATGAACAATGAGGCAGCTAGAAGTTGTGACTTCTAGAAAGTCTAATTGTATGTGAGAGAAATCTAGAATGAGTTGTAAAGGAGGGAGGTGAGGTACATTATTTATAGTTTCTGAACCAAATGTAGTAGCAGGAATATTTTAAATCTTTCCTGAGAGGGGCGCCTGGGTGGCTCAGTCATTAAGCATCTGCCTTTGGCTCAGATCATGATCCCAGGCTCCTGGGATGGAGCCCAGCATCTGGCTCCCTGCTCAGCAGGAAGCCTGCTTCTCCCTCTCCCACTTCCCCCTGCTTGTATTCCCTCTCTTGCTGTCTCTGTCTCTGTCAAATAAATAAAGAAAATATTTAAAAAAAAATGTTTCCTGAGAAATTGTGGTAGGCACCATCTTGAAGAACTAGTGGCAGGACAGAGCTAACTCACAGGAATGGGAAGATCTGACTAGTACAGGTTTAGGCTAATGATCAGTGCTCTGCCCTTTCCCTTCTGTGCTTTCATTATATACCAACACAATTCTGCAGATACCTGGGATTCTGCCTGGGAGTGCCTTCTGTCTGGAGAAGCATGCTGGGCTCCTGGTTGGGGAAGGACCAAAGCATTCAGGAATTAAAAACTTGAGAAATAGTTTTCAAATAATGATGGATAGAAGTTATGGTGATATATTTCCGATTCTTTGGGTCATCACTTGAATCTGTCTACTACCAAAGTTCTATCCTGATTTATCCTGGTGACCATTGTTTTAATAATGGTGCTAGAAGCAAGTTATATTATAGAAGATCCCTGCATGTGTGCTGGAAAGATATTTGAGATATTATTGAGTTCTCACTGGATTCAAACTTTTTAAAAAAAGATTTTATTTATTTATTTGACACAGAGAGATCATAAGTAGGCAGAGAGGCAGGCAGAGAGAGGGGGAAGCAGGCTAACTGCTGAGCAGAGACTCCAATGCAGGGCTTGATCCCCGGATCTTGAGATCATGATCTGAGCTGAAGGCAGAGGTTTAACCCACTGAGACACCCAGCTGCCCCTGGATTCAATCTTTCTTTACCTCGATAGGTATTGAGGTATGTGGGTCACTAGGAAGTACATAAGAAACAGCAGAGGCCAGACTTAAGAGAATAATATTAACTTCAGACATTGCTTGCTGAGGAAATGAGGTTATCTTTCTAGCTATTTTCTTTCCTTTCTTTTTTAAATTATATTCAGTTAACCAACATATAGCACATCATTAGTTTTTGGTGTAGTGTTCAATGATTCATTAGTTGTGTATAACACCCAGTGCCCATCATAACACGTGCCCTCCTTCATATCCATCACCTGGCTACCCTGTCCTCCCATCCCACCTCCCTTCTGTAACCCTCAGTTTGTTTCCAGGAGTCCAGAGCTATTTTCTTTTAGAAAGTCATACTTTTTTGTCACCTGAATGGAAAAATATATTTTAAAAAGTATATAAAGAAGTATATAAAAAGTGTGTATATATATATATCTCACATAACTTGTTATATATGATAATTCTCCTGGCACATAAGTTTCCATTTAAGTTTTTAGTTTCCTTTTGTGAATTGACTAATTCTCTTAGATTTCAGTTTAGTCAGTTTTGAAAAGTAAGTTTGAATCACATACATACAACACAGCCTATAGTGGAGCAATGACCATGGACATGTAATGAGGGCAAGAACATAATGAGTGATGTCTCTGGTAAAGTTTTTGTCACGTTGGTTTAGAAAGTCAGTAGGGGATAAAGCACAGATATAATGCAATAGTACTTGAAAGTGTTTAGAATATAAACTCTGCATTGTGATTTTGTTTTTCCTTCTAGCTGAATCCACCTGCTACACACACACACACACTCTCTCTCTCTCTCACATACACACACTATATAGTATGTGTGTGTGTATATATGTATACGTGTGTGTGTGTGTGTGTGTGTATCATCAATCAAGGCTTGGGAAGCTGATGATCAAACAGCTTTAGGGTAAAGAATTCTTAAGACTTGCTCCAGGATCTGCTTTGTCCTGACCCCATAGATAACAGGGTTGAGTGCTGGGGGAACCATCATATATAGATTCGCCAGAAATATATGAATATAGCCAGGGATGCTATGACCAAAGCGGTGCGTCAGAAAAGAGAAAAATGCTGGGATGTAGAAGATGAGCATGACACAGACATGGGAGCCACAGGTGTTGAGAGCATTGAATTGGGCATTCCATGATGGTAAATGAAAGACTGTGTAGAGTATCTTCACATAGGAGAAACCAATTATGATAAGGTCAATGAATCCCACAGAAAAGGCAACCATTCCAAATAAATTATTGGTTCTGATACTGGTACAGGAAAGATGGGAAATGCCCATGTGCTCACAGTAGGTGTGGGGGATGATATGGCACCACAGAATGACAACAGCAAGAGGAGGAACACAAAAGGAATAACAAAGAGTAAAGATCTTACAATCATGACTCTACCTAGAATGGTCACCACCTTGTTTGTTTGTAAGTATCATGGTATATCTCAGGGGATTGCAGATGGCAATGTAGCAGACTATGGCCATGACTGTGAGTATCCCAGACTCTAGGCCAGTACATAGATGAATCATAAACATCTGTGTAAGGCAGGCACCAAAAAATATTTCTCTGAAATTGAACCAGAAGATGCCCAACATCTTGGGGATAGTGGGAGTGGATAGGCTTAGGTCAGTGAAGGCCAGCATTGCCAGGAAGTAAAACATGGGCTGACGGAGACTAGGCTCAGTCTGAATAATAAAGAGGATTATAATGTTCCCCAGGAAAGCAATCAGATATACAGTGCAAAAGGGGAAACCATTATAGAGGTGAAAATTTTCCAAGCCTGGAATCCCCAGAAGGACAAAGAAGGAAGGATGGGATTGAGTGGTGTTGCAATAGGCCATCTTCATGGTTGCTGGTTACTTTTTTCACACAGTGTTAGGACTCCAATCTCATCCATGTTATTCTTTCAGGTCATAGAAAAATATGTAATTAATTCTCTGCCTTAATATCTAGCAGAAGACCCTGGAGTGGAAAGTGAGAAATGGTTTAAGAACCTCCCAAATATAGAACTGACCAGGTTCTGGACATCTTGTTTTTCTGTCCAGGACACATCCCAAACTTGATACTCTGTCAACAGTGCTAGGAATGATGTAAAATTTACTTGTGTTTTAGGGGAATTTCCATAATATCACAATGGAGAGTTGGTTGGAGGGGCATATTAGAGTTTGAAGTAAGCAGAGTGAAAGATGATGCTAGTCTGATCTAAACAAATAGTAGTGGGCATGGAGAGGCAATGGCATATACTGTAAACAGGGAACAGTTTTTAATGTGATTTGGGAGATGAAAGAGAGCAATAGTTCATGTTTAACTTCCAGGATTCTGTGTTGGGCAAATGGACAGATATTGGTGCTATTCAAGGAGATAGAGAACATAATGGGAATGAGTTTTATTTTTGTGTATTTTAGTTGATGAGAGTAGGTGTTGACATCAGTTTTAAATATGTAGATAGTAAGTAGCAATTCTCAGCAGGCAGAATATCAGTTAAACTCATTTTATTATTTAAACTCAGTTTTAGTGCGTCAGTGAGTTTATAAAGCACCAAAAATTCCATGCATGTGACTGTAGGAACAACAGGACATGTGATTAAGGCAATGCCATATTTTGTCCCACCCCCCATGTTCATAATATTTAATCTTTGGAGAGCTATATTGGAGGGAATATCATAATAATGAATGAATGTCTTTGTATCCTCAAAGCCCTCTCCAGTAGCTACTGTCTGCAGTAGAGGTAGGGACAGGGGCCATTCTCAGAGATGACAAATTAAATGTCTTCATCAATGACAGCCTATCTGGATATAGTATTCTTGGCTGTGTATTTTTTCTCCTTTAGTGCTCTGAATATATCATGCCAGTCGTTTCTGGCCTTCCAGGTGTCTGTGGATAGATCTGCTACCAATCTAATATTTCTACCATTGTATATCACAGACTTCTTGTCCAGAGCTTTTTTCAGGATTTTCTCTTTGTCTTTCAGACTTGTATGTTTTACTAGTAGAGAATGGGATGTGGACCTATTTTTATTGATTTTGAGGGGGGGTTCTCTGTGCCTCCTGGATTTTGTTTCCTTTCAGAAATTAAGAAATTAAGAAAGTCAGAAATTAAGGAAGTTTTTCTGCTATAATTTGCTTCAATATACCTTTTGCATCCCCCTTTCTTCTTCTGGGACCCCAATTATTCTAATATTGTTTCATCTTATGGTATCACTTATCTCTGGAATTCTCCCCTTGAGATCCAGTAGCTGTTTTTCCTCAGCTTCTTTATTCTCCATCATTCGGTCTTCTATATCACTAATTCTCTCTTCTGCCTTATTTATCCTAACTGTAAGAGCCACTGTTTTTTTATTGTACCTCATTAATAGCCTTTTAAATTTTAACTTGGTTAGATTTTAGTTATTTTATTTCTCCAGAAAGGGATTTTATTTCTCCAGATAGGGATTCTTTAGTATCTTCTATGCTTTTTTCAAGCCCAGCTAGCATCGTTATAATTGTCATTCAGAACTATAGTTCTGACACTTACTAACGTCCATATTGATTATGTCTCTGTCAGTACATCTTTTTTTTTTTTTTTTGTGGTGAGTTTTTCTGCCTTGTTGTTTTGTCGAGAGAACAATAGATGAATGAGAGAACAAAATGCTAACAATGACCCCAGGAAAATATATGCTAACCAAATCAGAAGAGATCTGAAATAGGGGGGAGAAGAAAGGAAAAAAAATGTGATTGGGATGTGGAATAGAACAGAGCCACACATTTGATTTTGGGTGTATTTTGGTCTGTTAGAAGCAACAGACTCCCAATATTGGAAAGAAAGAAAAAGGTGTATATATATATACACTCAGCATGTTTACCCATATATATATATACATACACACACACACACACACATATATATATATATATATATATATATGGGTAAACATGATGAAGGAATGGAATATGAATGTAAAGATTAAAATTTAAAAAGATTTTAAAAAAGAAATTGATTAAGATAAGCAGTTGGTTGAAAAAAAAAAAGGAGAACATGTGGTCAGGCTGGAGACTAGAACAAAGCCATGTGCTAGATTTAGGGTATATTTTAGTCTGTTAGAAGAAACCGTATCCCAAAATTTCAAAGAAAGAACAACCTATATGTATATAAAACATAAGGTTAAATACAATGAAGGGATAGCATATGACTATAAAAATGATAAATAAAATATTTTTAAAAGGTATTGATAAGATAAAATAGTTAAAATAGGATAAAATAGAAAAGAGGAATAATTTAAAAAATAGAAAAAGGAAAAACAATTAAAAATTTAACTTTGAATGACTAAAGAATTATGGGAAAAAAGGCATGAATTCTATGTGCTGTATTTCCCTAGCCCTGGTGTTTTGCAGTTCTCATTGATTGATAGAGTTGGTCTTGGTTGGATGTTCTTGCTGAACTTATCTGGGAGGGCCCTGTTGCAGTGATTCTCAAATGTCTTTTCCCAAGGTGGAATTGCACCAACCTTGCCAGGGGCCAGGCTGAACATCTGCTCTGGTTTGTTCTCTGTAGCTTTTGTTCCCTGAACAGTTTCCATATAGCTTTGGAGGAAGGGAATGAAAATGGCAGCCTCCCAATCTCTGGCTCATAGGAGCTGAGAGCTCAGGTCCCTCTCTTCAGTGAGCCCTCAGAGAAAAGTCAATCATGCCTGTCTCTCTGGTCTCCGGCTGTGCTCTGAGCTCACCCAGCCTGTGACTGAGCATTTCTGTCTCCGGTGCACAGCCCTGTTTGGAGTCTTCAAACCCAGCAGATTCCCATAGCATGCTCCCGTGCTGCTCCTCCTGGTGGAGAGAGTAGGGGATCTCTCCAGATCGCCACTTGTGGGGTTCCTGCTCAAAGAGCAGTGGCCCAACTGTGTTTTGAATCATGCTTTATGGTAACTCAGAGCTGAAAGCTCACTCCTCAGCTCCATCTCTGTAGCTGGCTTCAGTTCTCTGATACCTGGGAGCTCTGCCACACTCAGACACCCCCAGTCATCCTGTGACCCTGAGGGTCCTGAGACCACACTGAACCAGCAAGGATTCCACCCCTACTTAGCCACTGGAGTGACATCCCTCCACTCAGCAGACTTCTAAAAGTTCCGATTTTGTGCTGTTACTCTATCATTTGCTGGGAGCTGTCCCCTCCCCCTGCAGTCTATCTTCCCATAAATCCCCTTGGATTCACTTTTCTGCACATACTACCTTCCAGAAAGTGGTCACTTTTCTGTTCATAGAATTGCTGCTATTCTTCTCTTCAATATCCTGTCGAGTTTTAGGTGTTCAGAATGGTTTGACAACTATCTAGCCGAATTCCTGGAACCAGAGGAAATTTAGGTCTTCTACTCCTCTTCCATCTTGCTCTTCCCCTTCAAGTTAGAAGATAACCTTTAACAGGTAAGGCAATTCCCTTCTATTTGTACATTCCCAAGGTTATTTTTATTACCAATGCATGGTGAATTTTGTTGCATGATTTTCCTGAATCGATTGAGAAATTTGTGTTTTTCCCTCCATTAAGGTTAATGAGGTGAATCAAATATAGATCAATTTTCAATGATTAAAGTGACTTTTCATTCTATAATCAACCTCACCTTTATAATATATTTTTTGTTGTTTTTGTATTCAATTTCAAATATTTTGTCTAGAATTTGTATATCTATGTTCATGAGAAATGTTGGCTTATAATTTTCTTGTAATCCCTGGGAGTGTTTGATGCTGGGTTTATGATAACCTCAAAAATATATTGGAAAATATTCCCGCTTTTCTTGTTTTCTGAAAATATTTATGTAATTTCTTCTTTCAGTCTTGAGAAGATTTCACCATGAAGGTATCTAGGACCAGAGTTTTCTCTAGGGAAAATTTTTCAGTTATGATTTCATCTTTAACAGATATGGAATGATTAGGTTTTTTTTTTTTTTTTTTTTTTTACTATTTGTCCTTTGCCATCTTTGGAAGTTGTGTTTATCTAGGGATTTGTATATTATGTCATTGTCAAATTAATTATCATAGTGGTTCATACGATAGTTCTATTACCTTTAAAAACATCTCAAATTTCAAATGTGTATATTAAAAATTCTAGATAATTTAAATTTCTGTTTTATTTTTATAAAAGTTTATCTCTTTTATTATCATTTTGCAGAACATAACTTCTGGTTTTCTTGATATTTTCTATTATGTATACTCTTTGTTTTGTTTTTTGTTGTTGTTGTTTATATTTGTATTATTTCTTATCTTCTACTTTTTGTGGTTTAATTTTTCTAATTCTTTTTAAGTTTTTTTTGTTTGTTTGTTTTTGTTTTTGTTTTTTTAATTGGAAGCTTAGCTCTGTAGGTCAGAAGTCCAGGCATGGCTTAGTTTGGTTTTCTTCTTTAGGGTCTCCCCAGGTTGCAAATTGTTGGCCAGGACTCTAGTCCTATCTGAGACTATATCTATCTGTCTGTATATTAGGTCAGAGAAAGCCATGTACTGTACGATCTCACTTTTATGCAGAATAGAAAATAAAAGAACTCATAAACACAGAAAACAGACTGGTTGTTGCCAGAGATAGAAGGTGAAGGCTTCATGGAGATGGGTAAAAGTGGTCAAATTTTAAGTTAAAAAATGTTTAAATGAAACAAATACATAAAATTAACAAAGTGATTTTTTTTTAAATGTGGTAATACATGAAACAAGGATATGTCTCTTCTCAGCAACCATATTGAGGCTTAACTGCTGCCATAAACTTCTGGGAATCAAGTTAATATTTACAGTGTGCCTACTAAGTACCAGACACTAAGCTTGGGCTGGGGATATGAGAAACTTACGATGTGACTCAAGAGTTTTTTGTAACTCATAGGTTATGCTATTGCACAGCCAAAGTTGGGACCAGTAGTGTGGAAAGAGCCTAGGCTTCAAGAACCCAAAAAGCATGAATTTATCTTGGCTCAATTGCTGTAATTAGGAATTATTAGACTTCTGTGAGCTTTAGTTTTTTCATCTAGGGCCAACAGAAAAACTTTGCAGAGCAAATGTGTAGGTAAAAAAGAACATATAAAAAATGTCTGGTACATAGTAGATATTCAATTAAAAGTACCTCTGTGGAAAGTAGAGATTAGAAGGGATGAAAGAAAAAGAGAGATCAGCCAACTTGATCCCTTGATATTTTGATGAAATCAGTGTTGTGAAATGTGATATAATAGACCCTAAAGAAGGGTCTTTCAAAACCCAGCAATTCAAAAATGCATGCAGAAATGCAGCACCTTCCAAATACAGACAAGTACCAGGTGTCTAGTGCCAAAGAGGCAGCCACCCTCAAAAAAAAAAAAAAGTTCTCATCACAAGAAAAAATTTGTAACATCTGACTTGATGGATATTAACTAAACACATTATGGTAATCATTTTGAAATACGCAAATATCAAATCATCATGTTGTATACCTGAAACTAATACAGTGTTATGTGTCAATTATATCTCAACAAAACTGGAAAAATAAAATTTAAAATGATACATAAGGAAAAATACTGTAGAAATATTAAATTTCAATACCAGTCATTCATCAAGGACAGATTTCAATACAAAAGAAAGTAGGATAATCCAGCTGGGAATGTTATTCAAATGATATTTGGAAAAATGATAGACTTCAAAGTCTCAGGTTGTTTCTACAAAAATATTCCTTGGAAACACTGAACAAATGCATGGGGATTGCTAAATAGTTTAATGCATCTATCTGTGAAAATCAAACCCTAAAGTTTCTATGTCTGGAAAACTGTTGAAAGCTATACCAGCCACAGCTCAGAATGGAGGCTTAGTGGGCATATTAGAGTTGTGGAGGGATGTCACCTGAGATCTGATGGAAAGTTCCTTGTAGGATGTATATGGGATAAAGTGAGGATTATAAAGTCATGAAAATGAAGATAATGAAGAAAAGGACACATACCGCAGCAAATAGTGCAACTCCTCCCCTCCCCAATGATGCCCCAAAAAAGTGTCAATCTTCTTTAAAAACAATAGGAACAATAACAAAAACAGAATTGAAAAAAGAATCTTAGTAGGAAGGATGGAAAGAAAGAAAGAAAGAACAAGAAAGAAAAGCTATCCAGAGAGGTTTCACAGATGGAAAATCTTAATAGGTTCTGGAAAGATCTGAGGAGCCAAAAGATGGCCACAGGTGCCAAAAAAGAGAGTCAGGAATGTTCAGAGTAAAGGACTTCACCCCCAAAAGCCAAAGTTCTGGGGTAACATATATACTTCCACCCAATCAACCCCTCACAACACAAAAGCTATCTCTGAAACAGGAAGTAAGAGAATTGTCTATGTTCCTTGCAAATCAGGAGACAGGCAGGTTTCCTTGAGTACAAAGTTTGTTTCTTTAGGGCCAAACACTCCCTCTCCAATCCAGCTCCACTTGGCTAGGACTTGGTAAGACCCTCAGATAAGGAGTCAGTCAGGACAAATTCGCAAGTGACCACAGAATCCAGGAAAGATGGTTTCCTTTGAAGCAGGAGGAAACAAGGAAACAAGGATTCAACAATATTTTCATTGTTGTCTGAGGTAAAAAGAATCAGAACTTATTCTGGGATTAAAAAGTAAAATTTCCTTTCCAACATAAAAATAATTCCTGAGTATTTACCCCAAAGATACAGATGTAGTGAAAAGAAGGGCCATCTGTACCCCAATGTTTATAGCAGCAATGGCCATGGTTGCCAAACTGTGGAAAGAACCAAGATGCCCTTCAACGGACGAATGGATAAGGAAGATGTGGTCCATATACACTATGGAGTATTATGCCTCCATCAGAAAGGATGAACACCCAACTTTTGTGGCAACATGGACGGGACTGGAAGAGATTATGCTGAGTGAAATAAGTGAAGCAGAGAGAGTCAATTATCATATTGTTTCACTTATTTGTGGAGCATAACAAATAGCATGGAGGACAAGGGGAGTTAGAGAGGAGAAGGGAGTTGAGGGAAATTGGAAGGGGAGGTGAACCATGAGAGACTATGGACTCTGAAAAACAATCTGAGGGTTTTGAAGGGGTGTGGGGTGGGAGGTTGGGGGAACCAGGTGGTGGGTATTGGAAAGGGCACGAATTGCATGGAGCACTGGGTGTGGTGCAAAAACAATGAATACTGTTATGCTGAAAAAAAATTTTAAAAATTAAAAACAAAAGTCAAAAGGTGGAAATATAAAATAAATAAAACATAATATTAAGTAAAAAAAGAATTTAAAAAAATAAAAAAGAGAAATCTCTGCTCTCAGAAAAAAATAAAAAATTCCTGACTTCCACTAACAATTCCAAAGGTGGATCGGATCCATTTTACCTCTTACACTCTTCTCAGCAGCTTCTGGATTCCCTGCTTGATCTCCTTGGTTTTCACACCATAAACAATGGGATTCAGAGCTGGGGGGATGAGGTGGTGCAGGATGTTGAGCAGGATGAGGACATCTGGGGGAATCTTCTTCCTGGCCAGGTTAGTGATGACCAGAACCAGCAGGACTGTGCTGAAGAAGAGGATGAGGATGAAGTGGGAACCACATGTGCTCAGGGCCTTGGCTGCAGCACCTTCAGCCTTGATCCTTAGAACAGCTTTCATGATGAAGAAGTAGGACAGAACAATAAGAATAAGGTCAGAGCCCAGTAGGGTCCAGCCTGCCACAAACTGGTAGAGCCGGTTGAAGGTGATGTCATCACAGGAGAGTTTGGACACAGACCGGTTAGTGCAGATACAGTTCTTGATGATGTTCTCTGCACAGTATCTGAGCCGAGAAGAAAGAACTGGAACAGGAAGAAAAAAGAAGCCATTCCGGGCCACAACAAATATGGTAGCTTTAACCACAAACTGGTCAGTGATTATGAATGGGTATCTCAGTGGGTGGCAAATGGCCATATAGCAGTCATAGGCCATGATCATGAATGTACAGGACTCCATGGTCAGAAAACTATTCATGATGAACATCTGGAGGAAGCAGGTTGAAAAGCTGATGGACTTGAGATCAAACCAGAAGATGGCCAGGACCATGGGGGTGACTGTCAGGCATAGTACAATGTCCAGCAGGGAAAGAAGGCTAAGCAGGTACTACATGGGCTCATGCAGAGAGACCTCCAGCCAGATGGTGATCAGGAGGGTGGCATTGGCCCCCATGGCCAGGAGGAAGAGGAGGCTGAGGGGCAGGGACAGCCAATGCTGCCAACTCTGGTAGTTAGGGAAGCAGATGAGGAGGAATTCAGAAACAGGAGCAGTGGAGTAGTTGCTGGGTGAAGCCATATTAAGTATCCTGATCATGCTGGAAATTCAGAGTTCCTAAAAATGTAGGACAAAATATATTTTAAAAACTACATATTCTAGAGTAGTAAAACTTGGGTTTCCATTGAGGCACTTAACCTGCCTCAGTGAAGTTTGCAAATCATCATTATTATTGCCAGCTTCGTCATCACTATCAATCATTGCTGACACTTAGCTGAACACTCCAGCTCTAAGCTGAATGCTTTAAATTATTATCTTATTTCATCTTTTTAAAAAAAAGCTTAAGAATATTTAATACTGTTATCTTAATTTCACAGTTAATGAAAGGGTATAGGCAAAAGGGGATAAAACAGTTTATTCAAAATTAGAGAGTGAGACAAGGACTGTGACAAGAGTCTGACTCTAGAGTCTCTGCTTTCAGCCCCTACACATTATTTAGCCTCACCAAGCACAATTAATTAACTAAGCCCTAGTTTAGAAGGGTGAGGGTTACTATTTTAGCTGGCTGTGTGGAAGTCCTAGAAAAGTCTACTCCCCTACTCCATAGATATGGACAGGGTCTGACTTCGGAGTTCCTTGCTTTTATTCAGGAAACAATTGAATTAGAGGTAGAACATCCTTGACTGTACCCAACAGCAATTATTTCTTCCAGCCCCAAAGGGGATTTCACTTTGGACATAGTATTTATCATTTTTTTACTGAATTATTTGCTGTTGTTTCTCTTTGGAAGTTTCAAGTTTCTCAAGTTTCAAATTACTTTCTTTTCTTTCAAGAGTGTTTTATTTGGTTTGGGCATTTTAAATGAGACTGCATTTTATATTCTGGTGACAGATACAGTTAGTACTGAGGGGTACACTAGAAGAGTATAAAAAATTTTAAGTGCTGGATTAAATAGGTGATGGGCATTAAGGCGTATACTTGTTGCAATGAATACTGAGTATTTACAGAATTCTTGAATCACTGTATTGTACTCTTGAAACTAACATAACACTAAATGCTAACTATCTGGAATTTAGATAAAAACTTAAACATTTGTAAGTGCTATGAATGTTTTTAAAATAAAAACAAGTCCTTCATGGGGTCCAAAAGAGGAACACATTTTGAAACTTAGAAGAAAAGAAAAATATCCCATTAGCTTAGGCAGGAAGGAGAGAGGCCTGGAGGCTACAATGATATCAAGGGTTTGAGCCTAAGAGTAGCTACCATTCTGTGACTGAAGGATTGAGTATTGTGATGTTATCTTCAGATCCCTCATGTAGGTTCCTTGACTTGCTCTACTCTAGAAGGACTTTGGGAACCCTTGCTATAGTTAGGCAATAAACTAACCTGTCACAAGAATTCCATCCAAAATTGAGCCACTCTAATCATGGGGGCCTTGACTGATGTGCTGTTAAACCTTTCCTTTTCCACTCTGAGGGAGTACAGGCTTAGACAGTTTACTCTGCCAAAGATTGTAGACCAAGAGCATCTTGGATCTTTTTGGAGGCCACTTCCTGTTCTATTTTCTGGTTGAGTCAGTAGAGTCCTCTGAATTATCCTTTGTTGCTGAAACTGCACCAAATACCTATCTGCTCCTTAGATGGTGATCTTTTCTTTATACCAAGAGCCATTCCTTGTTTCAGGATGGACAAGAAGCAATGGATTTGACAAACATTTCAAAATCAAAATCAGTAAGAGTTACATGTAGGGGATCAGTAAAGAAAAGCATCTGAAGATTCAGTATCCAAAAATAGCCCAAACACATACCCACTCTTCACTGTTGGGCAAAATGATAGGTAACAAAATGAAGAAAATTGAATAAAACAGGGTCTTGAATCCCAAGTCACAGTGTTAGGGATGATTTTATGCTTTTGAACTTGAGTGACAGGAAGAATGAAATCTTTACTGAAAAATTAGAAAAGAGGAATGAAAAAAAGGAAGGGGTTTTCAGAGCAAGAATATGAATTTATATTTTAAGTGTTATGCAGGAGCTATTTATAAATATACAGGTAGAGTTTTCAAGCAATCATTCAAAATAATAGCCTAAAATTCAGTAGGAAATTCAAGTCTGAAAATGAAGATTAAAAAGAAATAAGGAAAAAAGGCAGTGAATATAGCCCAATGTTTAAACTTGTGGAATCACTATGTTGTACGCCTGAAACTAATGTAACATTATGTATCAAGTATACTCAAATAAAAAATAATTTTAAAAAAGATGCTGATGAGACCATAACTCTCAGATAAGAGACATCTTGAGAAATAGAGCTAGGTGTCTTTAGGAAAAGTATTCAAAACAGTTGAGGTTCACCAAAGGTAGCATGGAAGCTAGCCAGTAAGTCAGTTTTAGGCATATAAATATATGTAGGATTTTTTTTTTTTTTACCTGGTAAACAGAATTGTCTGTGGTTACTGTGGCTCAGACTGAATTATCCTAGCATGTGGGATCTATATTCTGTAAACTCATCCGCTTTGATGAGGTTTTTGTTAGTTTAGTTTTGTTTTGTTTTGATACTCTTTTTCCCCCTCACTGCTAAACAAAGGCAAAGGGGTCAAGTACTAAGAAGGATGACAGTAAGTGCTGTCATAGCCAAAGAAGCAGAAGAGACCTGGAAAGTCATGGCAGATGGAGAGAGGGATCCCAGGAGGCAAATAATTAGTATAGTTGGGATTACTGATCCTGCTCACCTCTCTCACAGGCAAGTCTCTAGGAGAGTGAAATGTGCATGAGAAGGTATGAGACTACTTCCAGAGAAGAAAGTCCAGGGACTTTCACTTTGAATATCCCAAATTTTCCAAATACAGATTATTAACACACATACTCCTTTCTACCTTTCTAGGTTTTCAAGACAAACCAAGGATAGAGGGGTAAAAGTGGGGTAGGGACAGTTACTTAATGCATTTTTACATATGTGATCAGAAAAATGACCCTCAGTATGAAATAGAGAAATAAGAGAAAACATTCCCACTTTTTTGGAAAAGATTTGTCCTTTCCATAAACCTTAAGTTCTATAAGCTTGGCATGACCTAATCTACTTGAATAAGCAAATTTTTTTTTTTTTTTATAATTTTATTTTTTATAAACATATATATATATATATTTTTTCCCCCAGGGGTACAGGTCTGTGAATCTCCACGTTTACAAACTTCACAGCACTCACCATAGCACATACCCTACCCAATGTCCATAACCCCCCCCAACCCCCCTCTGCCCAGCAACCCTCAGTTTGTTTTGTGAGATTAAGAGTCACTTATGGTTTGTCTCCCTCCCAATCCCAACTTGTTTCATTTACTCTTCTCCTACCACATTAACCCCCCATGTTGCATCTCCTCTCCCTCATATCAGGGAGATCATATGATAGTTGTCTTTCTCCGATTGACTTATTTCGCTAAGCATGATACCCTCTAGTTCCATCCATGTTGTCGCAAATGGCAAGATTTCATTTCTTTTGATGGCTGCATAGTATTCCATTGTATATATACCACATCTTCTTTATCCATTCGTCTGTTGATGGACATCGAGGCTCTTTCCATAGTTTGGCTATTGTAGACATTGCTGCTATAAACATTCGGGTGCACGTGCCCCTTCGGATCACGACGTTTGTATCTTTAGGGTAAATACCCAGCAGTGCAATTGCTGGGTCATAGGGTAGTTCTATTTTCAACATTTTGAGGAACCTCCATGCTGTTTTCCAGAGTGGTTGCACCAGCTTGCATTCCCACCAACAATGTAGGAGGGTTCCCCTCTCTCCGCATCCTCGCCAGCATCTGTCATTTCCGGACTTGTTAATTTTAGCCATTCTGACTGGTGTGAGGTGGTATCTCATTGTGGTTTTGATTTGTATTTCCCTGATGCCGAGTGATATGGAGCACTTTTTCATGTGTCTGTTGGCCATCTGGATGTCTTCTTTGCAGAAATGTCTGTTCATGTCTTCTGCCCATTTCTTGATGGGATTATTTGTTCTTTGGGTGTTGAGTTTGCTAAGTTCTTTATAGATTCTGGACACTAGCCCTTTATCTGATATGTCATTTGCAAATATCTTCTCCCATTCTGTCAGTTGTCTTTTGGTTTTGTTAACTGTTTCCTTTGCTGTGCAAAAGCTTTTGATCTTGATAAAATCCCAATAGTTCATTTTTGCCCTTGCTTCCCTTGCCTTTGGCGATGTTCCTAGGAAGATGTTGCTGCGGCTGAGGTCGAAGAGGTTGCTGCCTGTGTTCTCCTCAAGGATGTTGATGGATTCCTTTCTCACATTGAGGTCCTTCATCCATTTTGAGTCTATTTTCGTGTGTGGTGTAAGGAAATGATCCAATTTCATTTTTCTGCATGTGGCTGTCCAATTTTCCCAACACCATTTATTGAAGAGGCTGTCTTTTTTCCATTGGACATTCTTTCCTGCTTTGTCGAAGATTAGTTGACCATAGAGTTGAGGGTCTATTTCTGGGCTCTCTATTCTGTTCCATTGATCTATGTGTCTGTTTTTGTGCCAGTACCATGCTGTCTTGATGATGACAGCTTTGTAATAGAGCTTGAAGTCCGGAATTGTGATGCCACCAACTCTGGCTTTCTTTTTCAATATTCCTTTGGCTATTCGCGGTCTTTTCTGGTTCCATATAAATTTTAGGATTATTTGTTCCATTTCTTTGAAAAAAATGGATGGTACTTTGATAGGAATTGCATTAAATGTGTAGATTGCTTTAGGTAGCATAGACATTTTCACAATATTTATTCTTCCACTCCAGGAGCATGGAACATTTTTCCATTTCTTTGTGTCTTCCTCAATTTCTTTCATGAGTACTTTATAGTTTTCTGTGTATAGATTCTTAGTCTCTTTGGTTAGGTTTATTCCTAGGTATCTTATAGTTTTGGGTGCAATTGTAAATGGGATGGACTCCTTAATTTCTCTTTCTTCTGTCTTATTGTTGGTGTAGAGAAATGCGACTGATTTCTGTGCATTGATTTTATATCCTGACACGTTACTGAATTCCTGTACAAGTTCTAGCAGTTTTGGAGTGGAGTCTTTTGGGTTTTCCACATATAGTATCATATCATCTGCGAAGAGTGATAGTTTGACTTCTTCTTTGCCGATTTGGATGCCTTTAATTTCTTTTTGTTGTCTGATTGCTGAGGCTAGGACTTCTAGTACTATGTTGAATAGCAGTGGTGATAACGGACATCCCTGCCGTGTTCCTGACCTTAGCGGAAAAGCTTTCAGTTTTTCTCCATTGAGAATGATATTTGCGATGGGTTTTTCATAGATGGCTTTGATAATATTGAGGTATGTGCCCTCTATCCCTACACTTTGAAGAGTTTTGATCAGGAAGGGATGCTGTACTTTGTCAAATGCTTTTTCAGCATCTATGGAGAGTATCATATGGTTCCTGTTTTTTCTTTTATTAATGTGTTGTATCACATTGATTGATTTGCGGATGTTGAACCAACCTTGCAGCCCTGGAATAAATCCCACTTGGTCGTGGTGAATAATCCTTTTAATGTACTGTTGAATCCTATTGGCTAGTATTTTGGTGAGAATTTTTGCATCTGTGTTCATCAAGGATATTGGTCTGTAGTTCTCTTTTTTGATGGGATCCTTGTCTGGTTTGGGGATCAAGGTGAGGCTGGCCTCATAAAATGAGTTTGGAAGTTTTCCTTCCATTTCTACTTTTTGGAACAGTCTCAGGAGAATAGGAATTAGTTCTTCTTTAAATGTTTGGTAGAATTCCCCCGGGAAGCCGTCTGGCCCTGGGCTTTTGTTTGTTTGGAGATTTTTGATGACTGTTTCAATCTCCTTACTGGTTATGGGTCTGTTCAGGCTTTCTATTTCTTCCAGGTTCAGTTGTGGTAGTTTATATGTCTCTAGGAATGCATCCATTTCTTCCAGATTGTCAAATTTGTTGGCATAGAGTTGCTCATAATATGTTCTTATAATTGTCTGTATTTCTTTGGTGTTAGTTGTGATCTCTCCTCTTTCATTCATGATTTTATTTATTTGGGTCCTTTCTCTTCTCTTTTTGATAAGTCTGGCCAGGGGCTTATCAATCTTATTAATTCTTTCAAAGAACCAGCTCCTAGTTTCGTTGATTTGTTCTATTGTTTTTTTGGTTTCTATTTCATTGATTTCTGCTCTGATCTTTATGACTTCTCTTCTCCTGCTGGGTTTAGGGTTTCTTTCTTGTTCTTTCTCCAGCTCCTTTAGGTGTAGGGTTAGGTTGTGTACCTGAGACCTTTCTTGTTTCTTGAGAAAGGCTTGTACCGCTATATATTTTCCTCTCAGGACTGCCTTTGTTGTGTCCCACAGATTTTGAACTGTTGTATTTTCATTATCATTTGTTTCCATGAATTTTTTCAATTCTTCTTTAATTTCCTGGTTGACCCATTCATTCTTTAGAAGGATGCTGTTTAGTCGCCATATATTTGGGTTCTTTCCAAATTTCCTCTTGCGATTGAGTTCTAGCTTCAGAGCATTGTGGTCTGAAAATATGCAGGGAATGATCCCAATTTTTTGATAACAGTTAAGACCTGATTTAGAACCAAGGATGTGATCTATTCTGGAGAATGTTCCATGTGCACTAGAGAAGAATGTGTATTCTGTTGCTTTGGGATGAAATGTTCTGAATATATCTGTGATGTCCATCTGGTCCAGTGTGTCATTCAAGGCCTTTATTTCCTTGTTGCTCTTTTGCTTGGATGATCTGTCCATTTCAGTGAGGGGAGTGTTAAAGTCCCCTACTATTATTGTATGATTGTCAATGTGTTTCTTTGATTTTGTTATTAATTGGTTTATATAGTTGGCTGCTCCCACGTTAGGGGCATAGATATTTACAATTGTTAGATCTTCTTGTTGGACAGATCCTTTGAGTATGATATAGTGTCCATCTTCATCTCTTATTATAGTCTTTGGTTTAAAATCTAAGTGATCTGATATAAGGATTGCCACTCCTGCTTTCTTCTGATGTCCATTAGCATGGTAAATTCTTTTCCACCCCCTCACTTTAAATCTGAAAGTGTCTTCGGGTTTAAAATGAGTTTCTTGTAGGCAACATATAGATGGGTTTTGTTTTTTTATCCATTCTGATACCCTGTGTCTTTTGATTGGGGCATTTAGCCCATTAACATTCAGGGTAACTATTGAGAGATATGAATTTAGTGCCATTGTATTGCCTGTAAGGTGACTGCTATTGTATATTGTTTCTGTTCCTTTCTGATCTACTACTTTTAGGTTCTCTCTTTGCTTAGAGGACCACTTTCAATATTTCCTGTAGAGCTGGCTTGGTGTTTGCAAATTCTTTCAGTTTTTGTTTGTCCTGGAAGCTTTTAATCTCTCCTTCTATTTTCAATGATAGCCTAGCTGGATATAGTATTCTTGGCTGCATGTTTTTCTCGTTTAGTACTCTGAATATATCATGCCAGCTCTTTCTGGCCTGCCAGGTCTCTGTGGATAAGTCTGCTGCCAATCTAATATTTTTACCATTGTATGTTACAGACTTCTTCTCCCGGGCTGCTTTCAGGATTTTCTCTTTGTCACTAAGACTTGTAAATTTGACTATTAGGTGACGGGGTGTGGACCTATTCTTATTGATTTTGAGTGGGGTTCTCTGAACCTCCTGGATTTTGATGCTTGTTCCCTTTGCCATATTGGGGAAATTCTCTCCAATAATTCTCTCCAATATACCTTCTGCTCCCCTCTCTCTTTCTTCTTCTTCTGGAATCCCAATTATTCTAATGTTGTTTCGTCTTATGGTGTCACTTATCTCTCGAATTCTCCCCTCGTGGTCCAGTAGTTGTTTGTCCCTCTTTTGTTCAGCTTCCTTATTCTCTGTCATTTGGTCTTCTATATCGCTAATTCTTTCTTCTGCCTCATTTATCCTAGCAGTGAGAGCCTCCATTTTTGATTGCACCTCATTAATAGCTTTTTTGATTTCAACTTGATTAGATTTTAGTTCTTTTATTTCTCCAGAAAGGGCTTTTATATCTCCCGAGAGGGTTTCTCTAATATCTTCCATGCCTTTTTCGAGCCCAGCTAGAACCTTGAGAATAGTCATTCTGAACTCTAAATCTGACATATTACCAATGTCTGTATTGATTAGGTCCTTAGCCTTTGGTACTGCCTCTTGTTCTTTTTTTTGTGGTGAATTTTTCCGCCTTGTCATTTTGTCCAGATAAGAGTATATGAAGGAGTAAGTAAAATACTAAAAGGGTGGAAACAACCCCAGGAAAATATGCTTTAGCCAAATCAGAAGAGATTCCAAATCGTGAGGGGGGGGGAAGGGGATAAAAAGAGGTTCAGAAAGAAAAAAATAAAATAAAAGAAAAAAGAAAAAAGAAACAAATAAAAAAAAGAAAACCAATAATGAAAAAAATATAAAAAGGAAAAAATATATATATATTGGATAAACTAGTTAAAAAACGTTAAAAAAGAAAAGGGTAAAAGTTTAAAAAAATTTAGCAGAAGAAGAGAAAAAAATTGAAAAAGAAAAAAAAATTAAATTAACTGCAAGGCTAAAGAATCATGGGGAGAAAGCCATGAGTTCCGTGCTTTGCTTTCTCTTCCTCTGGAATTCCGCTGCTCTCCTTGGTATTTCCGCACTCCTCGTAAGTGAACTTGGTCCTGGCTGGGTTTCTTGTTGATCTTCTGGGGGAGGGGCCTGTTGTAGTGATTTTCAAGTGTCTTTGCCCCAGGCGGAGTCGCACCGCCCTTACCAGGGGCCGGGCTGAGTAATCCGCTCGGGTTTGCTTTCGGGAGCTTTTGTTCCCTGAGCGCTTTCTGTAGAGTCCGGAGGACGGGAAGGAAGATGGCGGCCGCCCAGTCTCCGGCCCGGAGGAGCCGAGAGCCCGGGGCCCCACTCCTCAGCGCGCCCTCAGGGAACAGCGTCCAACTACTCCCGTCTGCCTGGCCTCCGGCCGCGCTCCGAGCTCACCGAGCCTGCGACCGGCTCAAGGTAAGCCCGAGCTGAGAGTCACTCCTCGGCTCCGTCTCAGTAGCCGGCTTCCCTGTTCTAATACCTGCGAGCTCTGCGACACTCAGACACCCCGATCCTTCTGTGACCCTGCGGGACCTGAGGCCACACTGGCCCCGTGTGGGCTTCACCCCAGTTAAGCCTCTGGAGCGATGTCCCTCAGCGGAACAGACTTTTAAAAGTCCCGATTTTGTGCTCTGTTGCTCCGCCGCTTGCCGGGAGCCGGCCCCTCCCCCCGGGGTCTGTCTTCCCGTCCCTTTGGATTCACTTCTCCGCCAGTCCTACCTTTCAGCAAGTGGTTGATTTTCTGTTTCTAGAATTGCTGTTCTTCTTCTCTTCGATCTCCCGTTGGATTTGTAGGTGTTTGCAATCTTTAGATAAGCTATCTAGCTGATCTCCCGCAACCTGAAGTAGTCTCAGCTGCTACTTCTCCGCCATCTTGACTCTCTCTCCTGAATAAGCAAATTAATAGTCAGTGCCTTTCCTAAACCTGGTCTTAATGTTAGGCATACAAATGTATAGCATGCATTAGGCAAGAACTGGTATCCTTATTAATAGAGGAAAATTGACTTACAAACACTTATAAGACAGTATAGTTGTGGTAATAAAGATGATCTTACAAACAGTGGGAAAGAGATAAATACATAGATGAACAAAGCAATGTGATATGGTTTAAAAGTTGGCTTTGGAAAGAAATGAAGCCCGACTATTAAACCCATAGAAGACCTTGAGAGTTATTTAAACCCTGTGATACATACGTTCCTCATTTATGAAATAGAAAAATGATATTTAGCTTCAGATGTTATTGTGGGTAGAAAAAAGGTCTATGATTTCCTGAGGCCCCATTAGGCCAAGAGACACTATTAGCTGAGGGCATCAGAGAAGGATACAAAAATGAGGCCACATTCACCTGGGAGAGGAACACTCTCTTTGTAGGCAATGGCAAGAGAAGAAACATCTATGTGGTTGTTCAGCATGACCAGTAAAAAGGTGCTAGGGGCTGGTAGATCCTAAGTTCTTCAGGGGAAGCAGGCAGGAGAGCAGAGTGTCAGGAGACATGGGTAAGGTGTGCAGGCACAACCGTGTGAGGTCCACCTGAAAGTAGGCATGATCATGTACATTGTAAGGAAGCACATAGGATTTGAGGCTGGGAAGTGATGTTCTGTAGATGGGACACAGTGGATCACACAGAAGGGTGGAAGCTTTTGGAGAGGCCTGAGGAGTCCGAAGGAAAAGTGATGAACATCTGAAGGAAGGCCATTGCAGGCAAAGAAGGATATATTTGAGGTGTGGGGAAATCTACAGGGTTTAATGTAAGAGAGGATGAGTGGGCAGAGAGACTGGAGTCCAGACCATCACCAAGACCTTTTAACTGATACAGACCTCCTGTAACACTGATATTTTCTCCCAGGTGGTAATATACTTTCATCTCTGTTAGTAAATCCCTTAAGAGCTGGGACCATCCTTCCTCTCTTTCTGCATTCTCCTCAGTGAAATTGAGGTCTCCTAACCTAGATATGAGGACTCGTTGGCCATCTAGGGCATTGTTCTGATATTCAATATTCAGTTCCATTCATTTGTACTTGCAGACTGACATCTACAGAGGGGTGATCCTTGTTCTAAGTGCTATTGAACAAACATGATCTCTGTCAATGATATATTGACAGTCTGGAAAGATCAGACATGACTTGCATAAACAAAATTACAACAGAATACCCGAGCCCAGATGAGAAAACAGACCGATCACCTTGGCTCATAGATGAATTTAGATGAGCACAGAAAGGAAGATTCTGACCAACCAGGCACAGGGTCTTGGTGTCCCAGCCATGATATGGGGTGGGGGCAGCAATCTTTGAGTCTAAAAAAGTTTGCAAACCCTGGATGGATTAAAAATGACTCAGCCTCATCTCTAACAGCATCAGATCAGTTCCTGCTACTCAGCCTTATACCAGATCTAAGCATCTTGGCAGGGTGAGCATATATACCAGGTCCTACGGAAAGAGTTCTTTTTGCTTTGCATACTAAGGTCCTGGAGTCCATCCTTCCTCACAATCATCCTGCTTGGTCCAGCTTGAGACTCACCAGCTTCAGAAGGCTGTACTGCTGCTGTTTCTGGCTGCTGGAGAAAGCACTAAACTGGCCCCTCCAAGGGCTCTGGAGGCTGGTATTATGAACTCTGCCTCCACTGTGGCCCCTCTCCCCATTGCTCACAGGAGTTGGTGCTCTTGTTAAGCACTAGGGCCCTGAGGCCCCATGGTCTATTTCCCAAGAGAATATACTGTAAAAGGCTTGTTTCAGCACTGTCAATAAAATAAGGGTAAGAGAGGTCAAAGGCTCTTGAGAAATCTAAATAAAGAAATCCTGAGAAAAAAAAGGTAAGAAAACTGTGATGAGAATCTTCTCCAGGAAAATTTATGTACATGCACCTGTGGGGAAGAACTGACAACTCTCCTCAGCCCTATAACTCTGTGGAAGAGGTGACACAGGGACACCTCCAGCCATCAAAGAAGCATGGATCTCAGAGGAGCATGAACCATGGGCCACCAGGGGGCCATGGAGCACATTCTCTGTGAGCCCCTCTCCTGCAGTAGAAGCATCAGTAGTCTGCACCCAAGCAAATCCCTGGGTGGGGCCCTGTTTGCACACATGTGGTCTCATGTCCAAGATTTAACCTTTGTGACTGTTCTTGGTCTAAACTCTGATACCAAAGTGTGGTTGCATAAAGATTAACCATTAACAATCTTCACCTTCCTCACAGCAACACTTGGCATTTTTTCCTTGGGAACAAGTGTAACTGCCACCAGTGCAGCCCCCACTCTAAAGGGATGCACAGTAGGACTTAGAAGATCACCACTACTGTGGACCTTTCCAGATGTATCTTATGATAGGGATTCTCAGGCTAAATGTAGGCTCTTTGGGGTTTTAGGCACAGAAATTTTGGAGAGAGGAGAGCAAGTGTGAGTCTGGTTTTCATACTTTCCTACCCACAACTGGAAGGGAGATATTAGAGCAGGAATATAGGTGGAATATAATCTTGTTCCCTCTGCACACTAATTACTCTTCTAATCCCACCTCTGTCTTGCTACCTGGAGGTCCTGGTATCCTTGTCAGCAGAAAATAAGCTTGATGGACACACTAAATTGAAGAAAACTATTTCACGAGTGAATTACTGTTCAATGAGAGAATGTTGCTAGAGCATACAGTTTACTCTAAGCAAAATGTCCTTGTTCTCAGAGTTTCTTAGAAATGATTATTCCATCTTCACTGTCACGTCATAAGGATGTTGGGAAAAGATTAGAAGCTCAAGTTTGAATTCTTGTCCTACCACTGCCTGGTTGCTTCTCCTTGTATAATTTTCCCAAGTCCATACTTTCCTCATCTGAAATATGGGGATCATGAACTTTCTGAGAGTGGGTCATTGCAAGGATAAAATTACTTTCTCATTTAACAAACATTTTGACCCTCCTTTTTAGAAAACACCACACATTTTAAATATAATCAAAAATGGTTTCTTTCACTCTAGAGAGGGAGACCAAAACTTTACATAAAGTTACACCAAGGGTAACTAGTAATAATAATAAATCTTCAGAGTACTTAATGTGTTATATTATTCTTATTATCTGATATTTCATTTAACTCTCATAACAACCTAATGAGGTGCATATGATTATAGTCAACAACCATAGTTAACAATTCCTGGTGCAGAATAAAAAAATAATATGTTATGGGTTGAAATGTGTTCACAAAGTTTTTTTTTTTAAGATTTTATTTATTTATTTGACAGGCAGAGATCATAAATACACAGAGAGGCAGGCAGAGAGGCAGGCAGAGAGGCAGGGGAAAGCAAGGTCGCCACTTAGCAGAGAGCCCGATGCGGGACTCAATCCCAGGACCCTGTGATCATGACCTGAGCCGAAGGCAGAAGCTTTAACCCACTGAGCCACCCAGGCACTCTGTTCACAGAGATATTTTGAAGATCTAACCCCTCAGGTACCTGTGAATGTGACCTTATTTAGAAATAATGTCTTTGTAGATCTGAGTGAGAATTACCACTTAACACATACTGATATATTTCAGTTCAACCATACCTTGAGAATATATATAGCCCAAGGTTCTACTTTATAATGTGTGTATGGGAGGAGGATCATCAGTCTGTTTTTAGTGGGTCCCAGGCTTTAACTTTTATCTTTTCATGTCAGGAAATTGCCAGATTTTTTCCTTATTTCATACTGATTATCTTTTTTTTTCAGGGTTGGCAAAGTCCTCAGAGCAGAAGTAGCTTTAAATCCAGGGTTTATCTCTCTTTTTTACCTTCTTTTAGATTTTGACTTTTTCTTCTTAACTCTTTAGTGTGCTTAAATATATGTATTTGTTTTATTAGTTCAAAAAGGTTTTATTAGTGACAATTTAGCTGGCTAAAATTTGAATATCAAGAAGTACTTTTAACACATATTAATTGAATAATAAATATTTTATAGTTGTATATAATATATATGTCATATATATTTCCACAACTTTTTGATGTCTACTGTTGCTATTGAGAAGTATGTTGTTATTCTTTTAGTCTTTGGGATGTTCGAGTGTTAGCAAATGTGTATAGATTTTTTTTTTTTTTGAAAAGTCATTCTGCTTATAATTAATTCAGCATTTTGAATCTGAATTCAGACATGATCCTCTTGAATAATCTCTCCCCTCTCCCATTTTCTATATTTTTATGCAAATCCAGTTTGGTGTATATTGGGCCTTTCTTATTCGATTATCTTTATTTTTCACCTCTATTTCACATTCTCTTCTCTGTTGAATTGGACTGCTTTCAGATGAAACTCTCCAACTTCGGCTTCATTTTACCAATTGTCAACTCAGCTGTATCAATGTCATGTAATCTATTCTTTTTAAAAAATATCAGTCACTGTACTTTTATTTTTTATTTTTATTTTTTCCCCATTTTATTTTATTTTATTTTTTAATTTAATTCTGTTTTCAGAGTTCCAAGATTCATTGTTTATGCACCACACCCAGTGCTCCATGCAATACGTGCCCTCCTTAATATCCACCACCAGGCCCTCCCAACCATCCACCCACTCCCTCCAAAACCCTCAGTTTGTTTCTCAGAGTCTACAGTTTCTCATGGTTCGTCTCCCCTCCGATTTCCCCCAATTCACTTCTCCTCTCCATCTCTCAACGTCCTCCGTGTTATTCTTTATGCTCCATAAGTAAGTGAATCCATATGATACTTGACTCTCTCTGCTTGACTTATTTCACTCAGCATAATCTCTTCCAGTCCCATCCATGTTGATACAAAAGTTGGGTATTCATCCTTTCTGATCGAGGCATAATATTCCATTGTATATATGGACCATATCTTCTTTATCCATTCATCTGTTGAAGGGCATCTTGACTCTTTCCACAGTTGGGTGACGGTGGCCATTCCTGCTATGAATATTGGAGTACAGATGGCCCCTCTGTTCACTATGTCTGTATCTTTGAGGTAAATACCCAGTAGTGCAATTGCAGGGTCATAGGGTAGCTCTATTTTTAATTTCTTAAGGAATCTCCACACTGTTTTCCAGAGTGGCTGCAGCAACTTGCATTCCCACCAACAGTGTAAGGGTGTTCCCCTTTCTCCACATCCTCTCGAACACTTGTTGTTGACTGTCTTGTTAATTTTGGCCATCCTAACTGGTGTAAGATGTTATCTTAATGTGGTTTTGATTTGAATCGCACTGATGGATAACGATGATGAACATTTTTTCATGTGTCTGTTAGCCATTTGTATGTCTTTGGAGAAGTGTGTGTTCATGTCTTCTATCCATTTTTTGATGTGATTACCTGTTTTGTGTGTGTTGAGTTTGAGGAATTCTTCATAGATCTTGGATATCAGCCCTTTGTCTGTCGTGTCATTTGTGAATATCTTCTCCCATTCCGTGGGTTGCCTCTTTGTTTTGTTGATTGTTTCCCCTGCTGTGTAGAATCTTT
Organism: Lontra canadensis; assembly: GCF_010015895.1. Lineage (NCBI taxonomy): Eukaryota > Metazoa > Chordata > Mammalia > Carnivora > Mustelidae > Lontra > Lontra canadensis. The sequence goes on along the minus strand of NW_022631001.1, from coordinate 29,347,771 downwards.
TGATCTTGATGAAGTCCCAAAAGTTCATTTTTGCTTTTCTTTCCTTTGCCTTTGGAGGCATGTCTTAAAAGAAGTTTCTGTGGCCGATGTCGAAGAAGTTACTGCCTATGTACTTTTAAAATTTTCCATAAGGTTTAGTTTTGTTTTATTCAAATAAACCTGATAGGTTAATGCTCCTTTTTTCAAGTATTTTTAATTCTATTTTTTTGTTTCTTTAAACTATTTGCTTGTTTATTTATTTAAATTCACTGAGCCTGCACATAGAACATCATTAGTTTCAGATGTAGAGTTCAACAATTTCATCAATTGCATATAACACCCAGAGCTCATTACATCAGTGCCCCCCTACTGCTCATCACTCAGTTACCCTGGCCCCCTACCCACCTCCCCTCCAGTAACCCTCAGTTTGCTTCCCATAGTTAAGACTCTCTCATGGGGGTGACTGGGTGGATCAGGGGGTTAAGCCTCTGCCTTTGGCTCAAGTCATGATCTCAGGGTCTGGGATTGAGCCCCACATCAGTCTCTCTGCTCAGCATGGAGCCTGTTTTCTCCCCTCTCTCTGCCTGCCTCTCTGCCTATTTGTGATCTCTGTCTGTCAAATAAATAAATAAAATCTTAAAAAAAAAAAAAAGAGTCTCATGGTTTTTCTTCCTCCCTGGTTTCTTCACATTACAATTTTCCCTCCCTTCTCCTATGATCCTCTGCATTATTTCTTGTATTCCTCATGTGAGTGAAACCATATGATAATTGTCTTTCTCTGATATTGGATTATTTTGTTCATCCTAATAATACCATCCAGTTCCATCCATGTCATTGTAAATAGTAAGATTTCATCTTTTCTGATGGCTGAGTAATATTCCATTGCTTGCATATGTGTGTGTATGTGTGTGTGTGTGTATGTGTGTGTGTGTGTATACTGTTCAGCTAGCCACTATATAGTACATCATTAATTTTTGAAGTAGTGTTTAATAATTCATTAGCTGTGTATAATACGCAGTGCTTATCACAGCATGTGTCCTCCTTCAATACCCATCACCTAGCTACCCCATTCGTCCTCTCACCACCCCCCCCACCTTCTGAAAGTCTCGGTTTGTTTCCTGGAGTCCAGAGTCTCTCATGGTTCATCTTCCTCTCTGATTTCTCCCCCTTCAGTTTTCCTTCCCTTCCCCTATGGTCCTCTGCTCTATTCCTTATGTTCCACATATGAGTGAAACCATAAGATAATTGTCTTTCTCTGGTTGACTTATTTCACTTAGCATAATCCTCTCCAGTTCTATCCATGTTGATGCAAATGGTGGGATTTATCCTTTCTGATGGCTGAATAATATTCCATTGTATATATGTACTTCTCCTCCTCCTCCTCTTCCTCCTCCTCCTCCTCCTCCTCCTCCTCCTCCTTCTTCTTCTTCTTCTTCTTCTTCTTCTTCTTCTTCTTCTTTTATTATCATATAATGTATTATTTGCCCAAGGGGTACAGGTCTATGAATCATCAGGCTTACACATTTCACAGCACTTACCCTCCCCAATGTCCATAACCCAGCTACCCTATCCCCCACACCCAATAACCCTCAGTTTGTTTTGTGAGATTAAGAGTCTCTTATGGTTTATCTCCCTCCTGATCCTACCTTGTTTCATTTTTTCCTTCCCTACATCATACAACCCCCCACTCTGCCTCTCACATTCCTCATATCAGAGAAATCATGTGATAATTGCCTTTCTCTGACTGACTTATTTCACTCAGCATAATACCCTCTAGTTCCATCCATGTCATTACAAATATTTCTCACATGCTCTTTATCCATTCATTTGTTGATGGACATCTAGGTTCTTTCCATAGTTCAGCTCTTGTGGACAGTGCTGCTATAAACATCAGGGTGCACATGCCCCTTCAGATCACTACATTTGTATCTTTAGGGTAAATACCCAGTAGTGCAATTGCTGAATCTTGGGGTAGCCCTATTTTTAGCTTCTTGAGGAATCTTCATACCATTTTTCAGAGTGGCTATACCAGCTTGCAGTCCCACCAACAGTGTAAGAGCATTCCTCTTTCTCTATGATCCTCTTAATTGATGTAGAACAAGCATTTGACAAAATACAGTATCCTTTCTTTTTTTTTTAAGTTTTTAAATTCATTTCATTTATTTATTTATTTACTTACTTACTTTATTTATTTATTTGTTTATTTATTACTATTTATAAGTAAGCAGAAAGGCAGGCAGAGAAAGAGGGGGAAGCAGGCCTCCTGCCAAGCAGAGAGCCCAATGCAAGGCTCGATCCCAGGACCCTGAGCTCATGACCTGAGCTAAAAGCAGAGGCTTAACCACTGAGCCACCCAAGCGCCCCTACAGTATCTTTCCTTGATTAAAACTCTCCATGGTGTAGGGATAGAAAGAACATACCTCAACATCATAAAAGTCATATACAAAAATCCCACAGCAAGTATCATTTTCAATGATGCAAAAACTGAGAGCTTTTCCCCTAAGTTCAGGAACACAACAGGGATATCTACTCTTACCACTATTGTTCATCATAATACTAGAAGTCCTACCCTCAGCAATCAGACAACAGAAAGAAATAAAAGGCATTCAAATTGTCAAAGAAGAAGTCAAACTCACTCTTCACAGATGACATGATACTTTATGTGGAAAACCCAAAAGACTTCACTCCAAAATTCCTAGAACTCATTCAGGAATTCAACAATGCAACAGGATATAAAATCAATGCACAGAAATCAGCAGTACTTGTCTGATTCTTCACTAAAGTTATGTCCCTTTGAGATCCCTGGTACTCTGGGAATCTGTGTATCTTAATTCTGCTCCTAATCTTATGAGTATCCAAATTTTGCATTCTTTATTAGTATTATCATTTAAAATGCAAACCCCTTTATTGTAAAAACTGATAAATGTTTCCATTATAGTGGAATAGATTCAGTATCTATTTAACAGTCTTTTTTGGGTGTTGAGTTTGATAAGTTTTTTATTGATCTTGGGTACCAACCCTTTACCAAAATGTCATTTGCCAGTATCTTTTCCCATTCTGTGGGTTGCCTTTTTGTTTTATTGACTGCTTCCTTTGCTGTGAAAAAGCTCTTTAACTTGATGAAGTCACAAAAGTTCACTTTTGCTTTTGTTTCCCTTGTCTTTAGAGACATGTCTTGAAAGAAGTTGCTGTGGTTGATGTCAAAGAGGTTACTGCCTCTGTTCTCTTCTAGGGTTTTGATGGATTCTTGTCTCACACTGAGGTCTTTTGTCCATTTTTAGTTTGTCTTTGTGTGAGGTATAAGAGAATGGTCTAGTTTCATTCTTCTGCATGGGGTTGTCCAGTTTTCCCAGAACCATTTATTGAAGAGCCTTTTTTTTTTTTTTTTCCATTGGGTGTTCTCTGCTTTGTTGAAGATTCGCTGACCCTGCAATTGAGGGTCCAGTTTTGGGGTCTCTATTCTGTTCCATTGATCTATGTGTCTGTTTTTGTGCCAATACCATGCTGTCTTGATGACTATGGTTTTGTAATATAGCTTGAATATAGCATTGTGATGCCCCCATCTTTGGTTTTCTTTTTCGGCATTGCCCTGGGAACTTGTGGTCTTTTCTGGTTCCATACAAATTCTAGGATTGTTTGTTCCAGCTCTGTGAAAATGGTCAATAGTATTTTGTTAGGGATTGCTTTGGAAGTGTAAATTGCTCTGGGCAGCATAAACATTTTAATGATGTTCATTCTTCCAATCCACAAGCATGGGATGTTTTCCCATTTCTTTGCATCTTCCTCAATTTCTTTCATAAGTGTCCTGTAGTTTCTAGAGTAGAGATCCTTTACTTCTTTGGTTAGTTTCATTCCTGGGTATCTTATGAGCTACCCTACCATCCAGCCATTGCACTAGTAAGTACTTACTCCAAAGACACACATGTGTAAAAAAGAAGGGGCACTTGCCCCCCAATGTTCATAACAGCAATGTCCACAATAGCCAAACTGTGGAAGGAACTGAGATTCCCTTCAACAGATGAATGGATAAAGAAGATGTGGTACATATATACAACGGAATATTATTCTGCCATCAGAAAAGATAAATACCCACCACTTGTATTGACATGAATGGAACTAGAGGGGATTATGCTAAGTGAAATAAGTCAACCAGAGAGATAATTATCTTATGGTTTCACTCACATGTGCAACATAAGGAATAGAGTGGAGGATCATAGGGGAAGGGAGGGAAAACTGAAGGGGGAGAAATCAGAGAGAGAGATGAACCATGAGACACTCTGGACTCCCAGAAACAAACTGAGGCTTTCAGAAGGGAGAGTGCTGGTGTTGGAATGAGCACTGGGTGTTATACCCAACTAATGAATCATTGAACACTACAACAAAATGTTATGACATACTATATGTTGTGTATGGAATAAAACTTTAGTGTGGAATATAAGGAAATTTCATAAAAATCAAGTATTTGCACTCTATAACGATGTTAGTTCTATTTGTATAATTATCTTCTCTCCTGGATCCAGCTGGACAGGTAATTAAGTTGGTTACCTGTGCTTTATCTACCTGAGTTCAAAACATGTACTGAAATTATCCAAAACAATCATTGATGTTGAATTATGTTATATTGTTGACCACTTAGATGGAAAAGATTATGAAAAGACACATTAAAGCCCTGGTGTCATAGTCTAGAGCAGAATAACTTACCTGAACTTCCTGTGAAAGAATAGAAGAAAAGAGAGAATGGAGGAAGGCATAGATAGGAGAGAGAAAAAAAAGCAGCAGAGGTTTAAAAAAAAAAAAAAAAGAAGAAGGAAGGGAGGAAGGAAGGAAAAGGGGGAAAGAGGAAGACAGAATATAAGGAAGGAAAAAGAGCAAAGATATTGACTGTAGTTAATGTTTTTTATGCATACAATGTTTTTATGCATATAATTGAGTAAAATCTCAGAGTGAAATAATTGTCTTATCTTTGTGGGGCAATATTACTGAAAATTATATACCCAGTGCAAATGGCTGAGTATTCTAGTCAGGACATTAAACCTGACTTTCACACTTGAAATCCAAGATGTTTTATGCTAAAAGTGAGTGTCAAAATTTCTTTCTCATGAGCATTTGGGCACATGGCTCATTCCCTCACTGTGTTGGGACCAGGAAGAGTGAGGCATAGTGATCATTACAATGTGGTGCAAAAGGAAAGTGAAGGTGGTGATACTAACCAAAGCAGTATTTGCCCCACAACAGGAAAATGACATGCAGAGAAATGTGATCTTATAGTCTCAGAAATATGTTATAGCAGATAGTAGTTGGTTGGATAAACATAGTGTATAAACTTCCTTAGACTCCTCTAAAGGCAGCAGCATACCCGGGAAGTTGAGGAAACTGCTTTCACCCAGCTCTGAGGAAAGCACAGCACATGGACCCATAAACAGACTTTTTTTTTTTTTTTTTTTTGCTCCATTTACAGAAAATCAATATTTACTTTTTCAGGAGCAAGCGTGGGTCTAAGGAAACTCACAGCCCTCTTTCTCAAACAGGACACAGTTTTTAATTTTATTATAAACATCCAAGTGAAGGCAATAAATTCAGTGACTTTGTGGAGGAAATCTACCAAGGTCTGTCCTTTCTTGGAATATTAACTCATCCCCCCACCCACTATGTCCTAACGGCAGTGTCTCTTTATATACCACAAGAACTATGCGCAAACTCAAAGACTGAGCAGAGCATGGACTGCTCATTTAAATCCCATGTCAGACTCCTGATGTCATCCTAGCAAATGTCAAGGAGGGTTCCAGGAATATGTTTGGGCAGTCCTGGGCTAGGGTCCAGATCTGGGTTCAAATCCCTGCATCCATCCACTGAGCTTCTAGTCCTGAGATGCAGATACCAATGTCCCTCTTTTCATTCTTACCACTGATAGGGGGATGACTGGAAAACATGGAAGGAACTCAAAAGGACCCCTTTGCTTCCCTCTTATGAGTCTAAATAAAACCTGATGATCTACTTACTAATTGACTGGAAGAGGCAAATAAGCAGCAGGTTGGGCTGCAGGGCTGACCATCTCAGAGAGCCCAGGAGAGCCACAAAATCTCCAGAGGTCTCCTACCACTTCTCACCCTTCCCACTGCACAGCTTGAAGTTCACCTGGCAATCAATATGTATAAATGACAGAGACAAGGCTAAGTTTATTCAACTGAGTTCTTCCTCCTTCTAGACACACAGATAAATTTACATTTTCCAGGTTTACCTGCAGTTAGATGGAGTTATAAGACTGAGTCTGGCCGAGGACATGGCACACACCTTTTCTAGACACACATTTGTAACCTCCTTAAATGTCCTCTACACTCTTTCCCCACCTCTGGCCAGTTGCACTTAATCCACTGAAGACATGAAGGCCTAGAAATGTTGGAACCACACAATGGAGGAAGCTAGGTCCCCAAAGGACAGCATGGAAGAGAGCCCCCTCTTCCACATGCATTGGATGGGAAATGCAAGTTGTATGTGCTAAACCCCTAACACATTGGAATTGTTTGTTTCAACAGCCAGCAAATTATCCCGACTAACGCTGCAGACACTGAGAAAATGGACAACCAATGTTCAAAAGATCACACAGCAAGGAAAACTGACGTGTCTACTACACAGTAAGTCTGGGGGAAATGGTTGGTTGCAGTTGTAAGTAATTGTGTGTGTTTGTGACTGTTGATTCCATTGACAGGTTATTTTATTTTTAAGATTTTATTTATTTGCCAGACAGAGATCAAAGTAGGCAGAGAGGCAGGCAGAAGGGGAGGGGGAAGCAGGCTTCCCACTGAGCAGAGAGCCTGAGGCAGGGCTCAATCCCAGGACCCTGAGATCATGACCTGAGCCAAAGGCAGAGGCTTAACCCACTGAGCCACCCAGGTGCCCAACAGGTTATTTTGATAAGTAGATGAGCTTAGCAGAAAGTTGGCTGGTTTTCAAGCAAAAATTAATGATAATAGAGAAAGTCCATAAATACAGAGTCTTGAAAAACTTTCCTACTGCTTGGGGTGTCAGAAGTTAAGAGAAAATTTTAGACTGCTTTTGAAAAACACAGACTCATAGAAACCAGAACTAAGAAGAGTAGATTATGTGTATAGTTGGTGTACTCAAGTCCAGTGGTCCTAGATAGACACCATTACTTACAAAGGAGTGGCATGGTGAATTGGAAAAGACAATAAAGAAACAAAAGAAAAAAAAATTTTAATTATACTGAAGAACATATGTGTGTGTGATTACTAGTGCATGGAACTGCCTGATACAAAGAGTTCAGAAACCTGTTTGGGTTTTGAGGGTGTTTGTTGACAAAGACACCTGAGCTTGGCTTTTAAAGAAAGTTTTTGATTAAGAATTAAAGCCGTTATTAATCTTAATATTTTATGAGCTGGAAGCAGGCTCCAAATGCAGTAATGCAAAAGAAGTGACATATTCCAATGTCTGCATGTCATAATGCCATGGGGGACGATGAAGAAGACACAGCCCCGCAAAGGCAGAACAAGGAGTAATAGAAACAATGGTAAGTTCCTTCCAGACAACATAGCCCATGTCTAGTCAAGGAACTTCCACCACTTCAGTGGGTAAAAAGGTAGCAGTGCCTGCCCTCAAAATATTCCAGCATTACCATGGACAAGTTCCTACTGAACGAATTCCATGCCTTCCCTCCAAATGGGAATCTTAATGATGGGTACCGGTACTCCACCATTACCTATGTGGTGAGAGGAGGAAAATGACTGGTCCACAAGGAATCACATCAGGACCTGATGGAGAAGACACTCCCGGCTTGAGGTCTTGGACTGTGTGAAAGGCTGGGTGGTCTCTCTTGGAGAGAAGGTAAGTATATTTTACTTGCGAGAGTCTCTGTTGTATCATTTCTCTTAAGAAATGATTATTCAGTAACCCAGCCTCAGCTGTAGGCAGCTGGATCTATGTGAGCAGTGTGGCCAATGGAATGATAGAAAAAGTGATATAAATCTCTCTCAGATTGAGCCACTAAAATGTCATACAAGATCAGGAACACTGTCTCCCTTCCCTGGCATGACAGCCCCCAGAAATACCTGAGGAGATCCCTAAGGGCTTAATATATGGAGGAACCATATATGGAAGAAGCTAGGTTCCCAAAATGAAGCAGAGCCCCCATGCACTGGAATGGGATCTGAATGGGTGGTAAACTTTTATCCTGTTAAGTTGCTGTGGTATCTTCGTGGAAGTAATTAACTTTAACTTCATTTGCTTTGACTAATTCAGCATATGATGGGTTTTGATGTGCACTGCCTCAGCTATCTATAATCTGAAGCACGAAAAACTTCAGAAAACTACAAAGCTGTCCAGGTGAAGTCCAAAGATGTAGCTCAATCCCTAGATAATATGATAGGAAAAATGGATTTAGTTAGCAAACATGCCTGAGTCTCTCTCCTGTCTCCCTGGTAGCTGAATGACCACTAGTCTTTTTGCTCAGTTGTCTAAATTGCAAAGATGAGAATAGTAATAACAATTCTTGGGCTGTTTTGACTGTAATCACTCTGAAAGTAATTTTCCTCTTGGTAATTATCTATGCTAATCCATTCTGTGCTCATCACATATCAAGCACTCAGTAACTAATTTTGGTTGAGTAGATAAAGATATTAATGTTATTATTACAAATAGTCCTTGGCCAGTAGTACTAATGCAACATCTTATTAAATATGGAGATAGAGGTAAATATGAATACCTGGCCCATGCTGTTGGTTTGATATTGATCTTGGATATTACTGATGAAGAGAAAATCACAGAATAATTATTATATCCCTTTTATCTTTAAATTAATCATTCAAAGCCCCACATGCCTAATGAGCAGGAAGTACAATATCTTCTTCTTAAAGCTACCCACTAACCCTCTGCTAAATGTTGGAGATCCGGGGAGTTTTCATAACACCAAATTGTCAGTCACCTTTAAAACACCAAGCGGAGGTTGAGAACTGAATTCATACCAGTATTGCTATTCCCTGAATAGCCACAAGAGGCAGTGTTGACTTGTAGCTGTGAAGCATTGTTTACTCTTTGCAACATCTCCAGGCTTTATAGACTCCCTGGCAGCAGCACAGTTTGATCAGTCTCACACCAAGCCTCTGAGGTTACGGCTAGCTCTCATTGCTAATACCTGTTGGCTTAGAATTAGTATCTCAGGATGACTATGTACTATGAAGCTCCCAAACTCTGCTTTGTCATATGTGGAAAATGTAGTTTTGTTTTTTCAACACTGTCTTTTTTTTTTTTTTTAAGATTTTATTTATTTATTTGGCAGACAGAGATCACAAGTAGACAGAGAGGCAGGCAGAGAGAGAAAGGGGGAAGCAGGTGTCCTGCTGAGCAGGGAGCCCGATGTGGAACTTGATCCCGGGACCCTGAGATCATGACCCGATCCGAAGGCAGAGACTTCACCCACTGAGCCAGCCACACAGGCGCCCCTCAACAATGTCTTTGCTTTGAGCATTGATCACCAGCATAAACTCCCTTTTTGCTCCAGACTTTTTTTTTTTTTTAGATTTTATGTATTTATTTGACAGATAGAGATCATGAGTAGGCAGAGAGGTAGGCAGAGAGAGAGAGAGGAGGAAGTAGGCTCCTTGCTGAGCAGAGAGCCCAATGCGGGGCTCGATCCCAGGACCCTGAAATCATGACCTGAGCTGAAGGCAGAGGCTTTAACCCACTGAGCCACCCAGGCGCCCCACTCCAGACTTAATTTTTGCTCTCTCTGGATACTGGGTCTTGATTTAAATTGTCATTGGTCCTGCATGGCAGTGTTCAATGTAGTTTTCAGTTCAAAATGCACAGATCTTATTCTCAAAATGCTGTTTTTTATGCAGATTTCTCATTCTAATGTGATAACAAGCAAACCAAGGAGTGAGGTGAGTGGCTAGTGGTTAGCCTCTCTCTGCCTCATTCTCATGTTTTTAATACATCTGCTTCCAGTACAATTACACTGTGTGTGTCTGTCTGTGCTAACAAAGTCACTCCACAGATTTTCTTATTAAACTGATGAAACATCTGTACTCTTACCAATTTGAAATGACTTTAGTTTATACTACTTCATTCTATCAACAAGACATGTTCAAAGACTGTACTAAGAGGATTTATTTATTTATTTATTTATTTACTTACTTACTTACTTACTTTATAAGAACTTCATGGCAAGAAGCTATAAGAACTTCATGGCAAGGTTGTGTCTGCCCCTTAAGATCTGGCTTTTTGGATAACTGTTCACCCATCCCCTTTATCTGTATGAGGACTTACCCCAACACCTGTTTTAGAACCATTGTGCCCAGTTTCTTGAGCCACCTGCTCTGGGCTTGACAACTCTCTGAGGAACTGTCATCCTCTTAACCTGTCTCCTAAGGACCAAACTGAGAGCGAACCTCAAGTACATGTCATGTCTGTTCTTATACTTTGGGTTCTACTACTTGAAATGAAAGATGCATTGTAGACACTGTTGGTTAACCCTTCTCTTAGTCACTTCAATTTCATAAGCAAGGGGATGTTTGCTGAGCCCCCTGATATTCCAGAAGCTGTGCTCATCACTCTGAAGGATGACAAGTGTGCTACCCCCTACATCGCTTACAAATCCCTAACACAAGCTGTAGTTTCTAGAACCATGTACACCCAGTTTGAGTTAAACTTCTCAAAATTATGTGGCTGTTTGCACTGATCTAGAGAAGCCTAGTGAAGGAATTAAGATCTAAATATGACCAACTAACAGGATTCCTCTTTGAGTCCCTTCTGGATTTGCACCTCTGAGAAGCATAGCAGAGGTGAAGAAAGTATTCCTAGAGAGACCGACAGAGTGGACCAAATTCTGTACGATAACACCTGACAATATGTATCCTATTCCTAGGAACTGTGTCCTTTCTATTAGATGTTTTCACAACTAATTTTTCTAATCATCCACACAAGGGTCTTATGAAAATTAGTGTTATTCAGCAAGAAGATGTTATAGAAGATGAGACCTTCCATCATCAACATCCTTAAAGATTTAAGGGTCAAAATTGTTCAGGTGGATATGATGAGGGAGCAGAAGCCTAGTTGAGGACGAAGTGTAAGTTGACACCCTGCAGCCCCCCTCCCTCGTCTTCCACTCCTGGGTGGGACCTGTGTGACATTCTTCCAGGAATCTCCCAATTATTTTTTTTTCTCCCAACTATCTTAATGTTAGTACCTTGCTAGAGGGGTAAACAACCTTAAACAACCTTAGACAATGGCTAGGACTCCATTATCTTGTAGGTTCTCTTTAGCATATAAAAGTTCTTTTGAAACCTCCCTTTTCCTTACTCCCCCCAACTCTTAAGAGTGTGTAATCAGCCACTCCTCAAGCCCCAGTCAAGTGGCTCCTTTTGCCCATGGGTCCTGTCCCTGTGCTTTAATAAACCACCATTTTGCACCAAAAAAAAAAAAAAAAGAATAGAAAAGAAAAGAAAATTAATGTTATCATGCATGGATACTGGTAATTTGCAGGTGCTCAAAACATTTGAGCTTTCTTATTCATTGTCATTACTATCACTGTTATCAGTATGCAAGGATATTGAGATTATTGGTATCACTTTAGATCATCAGTGGTGAAGTTGGCCTTTCTGGCCTCTGAGGGACAGGAGGAAGGTGGTGGTCGATAAACTCTTCCAGCAGCTGTGAGATGGAGGGGAGCCCTGTGAGAGAAGTCTCTTGTGGAAAATGATAAATGCTGGGGCGCCTGGGTGGCTCAGTGGGTTAAGCCTCTGCCTTCAGCTCAGGTCATGATCTCAGGGTCCTGGATTGGAGCCCCGGGCTCTCTGTTCAGCAGGGAGTCTGCTTCCCTCTCTGCCTGCCTCTCTGCCTACTTGTGATCTCTCTCTCTCTGTCAAATAAATAAATAAAATCTTAAAAAAAAAAAAGACAAATGCTGAGTCACACCTATGGCTCTGCTTGAGGAAAGGAGAGCTAAGCTGGCAGGTGTTAAGAGCCTCTTCTTGTAGGCAAACAGATGTCATTTTCCTTTTCTGCTGTTACTGAGTGTAGCTTTGGAAGACTCTGCCCTGGAGCCCAAGGCAGCCCTGAGCTGCAGTTACTCTGAGGAATCCCTGCAGGGTGATGTGCTCATTCTCTGTTCCTGCTCAGAGCTAACTCTAGACTCTGCAACAGCTGTGAAAGCTGCCCCTGTGACAGCATGTTACGATGCCATGTCTCTTTGCATACCCACACGGGAGGACCTGAGTCTGTGTCCAGTCCTGATCCAGTCCAATCCACCCCCAGTTTTTTTTTTTTTAACCTTTTGATTATTTTTTATTTTTTTTCTCTGACAAGGACTTTACCTGCACAAGATAAATACGCCTGGAAGTCCTGAGATTTGTGTACACACGGATCCTACAGTCACTGTCACAGAAACTCATCCAGATGCTTTTTTAGAAGAGGCACATTCCATCCAGTTGGCTGCAGTCTCAGCTTCCTGTTAAGCCAGTGTTTCTGTACCAAATATGGTTTCTCCTGCCCACTGTGGTCTTTCGACCAGTGACCTCAGACCAATAGGTTGTGGACATCAGGGCACATGGCTGCTTGTAAAGCCGGGGTTAATAAGCCCCCAACAGTGCTGACATCCCCTGTGATACCTTCTTTCAGCAAGTTACAAAAATTCATGTTCCTTTCAGAAGTACCTGAGGGTCTCACACCTGCCCCCTCCCGAAACACAAAGCATCCAGATCACAAATGAAAACCAGAAAGCCCTGCAGTTTTTCAGAGGTGGTGAAGCAGCAATGCAAATTTGGCCAAACTGGCAAGCTATTTTCTGCCATCCTCCTCTCCCTCCTCAAGCATGGACAATTTGAGACTCCTAAAAAGTTCACCCAGCAATGCTTGTTGAGCCCAAATCCATACATAAACTACCGCACAGAGTAAGCAGAATATCCAAGATTAAAGAGGACTTAAAGAATAAGGCCTTGATCATCACATAAGCCAAAGCAATGTGCAGCAGACAGTTAACGTTTGGGACTTGGAAGATGGAAAAGCTCATCGCAAATGTCACATGAAACTAACATGTACCTGAAAAAGACAGTCATTCTGGTGTAGGGAGCTGGTGTACAGTGCAGGGTGCTGCCTCAGTTGTCCCTGGTGTGGTCACAAGCCCTCAGACTCAGAACTAACAGGAGCCTCATGGTCATTAACTCTTGTCTCTCAGCCCCAGACCCAACATCCAGAGATCTGCTTTGGGATGCTGGAACTTGGACTCTGAGACTCTTCTTTGTCAGCTGGCTCCCTTTTAGTTTCCACCCCCAGAGAACAGCAGGAAAAGACTGGAAGCCTAAAGCAGGCCAGGGAATACTTGCTTCTTCCTGTCCCCGTCTTGTCAGTACCCCTGAGCAATGACTCTTCACCTGGCGGTGGAGTTTATTGTAGTCTCCAGGATTTGTTGGTTGGTCGGATTTGAGTTTGATTTGGGTTTGGAACTCCCAGGATCCAATCAGCCTCACTGAACTTCCTTTGAGGTATCAGCAGCAGCAGGACAGAATTCCATGCCCAGAGATTTTAGCCCCACCTCTGAAGGCACCTCCTCTGAGATCCTGTGACAGCAGTACCAGTTGAAGGCAGCACCCTCCCTAGAGCTATGAGACCTAGTCCCATGGGCCTATCTTCAACCTTTTAAGTTAATGACCCAAGTGTAAGTTTACCATTCTTCTTCTGCCCCAGTCCCTGGTAATTACTAAATACATTCCATCTCCATAGATTTGCCAATTACAGACATTTAAAATTAATTGGGAATTATACAGTATATACATATAGCCATTAAGCTTTTCACATAGCATAATGTTTCAAGGTTCATTCATTTGTAGCCTTATCAATATTTCATTATGGCTGAAAAATAATTCATTTGTAAGGTTAAACCACAATATGTTTGCCCATTTTTAACTGGGCTGCTTGGTTTTTACTGTTTAGTTGTAAGAGGTTTTATATGCTCCAGGTACTAGAACTTTATCATTTACATTATTTGCAATATTTTCTCATTCTGTGGGTTATCTTTGCACTTTCTTGATGCTGTTCTTTGAGGGATAAAGTTTAAAAAAAATTTTTTAAAGATTTTATTTATTTGCCAGAGAGAGAGAGCAAGCCAGTACACACAAGCAGGTGGAGAGGCAGGCAGAGGCAGGGAGAGAAGCAGGTTCCCTGCCGAGCAAGGAGCCTGATGAGGGACTCAATCCCATGACCCCGGGATCATGACCCAAGCCAAAGGCAGCGGCTTAACCCACTGAGCCACCCAGGCGTTCCAAAGTTTTTAAATTTTGATGAAGTCCAATTTATCTCTTTTTTTCTTTAGTCACTTGTTCTTTTGGTGCTGTAACTAAGAGACTATTGCCTAACTCAAGGTTATGAAGATTTACCCTTATGTTTTCTCCTGAGAGATTTATCGCTTTAGCTCTTACATTTAGTTTTTGGAATCATCTTGAATTAAGTTTTGTCTGCAGTGCCATTCTATGCACTTCTTACTGTAGCATTTTGTAGGTTTGGACTGATTTTTCCTATTTCTCATTGTTTTGCTGATAGAGCACCCTCTTGTCAGTATCATATTCAGTGTATCTGAAGAGTAAAACATTGCCAGGGAGCAGGGCAAGGTTGCCATGTCTTGTGGTTTTCCTCGGTTTGTAGACTGCCTTTTTATATGTTTGTTCTGCAATTAAAAAAAAAAAAGATTAAAAAAAGATTCAGTATTTTGAACTTTTTGACTAGCCTCAAAATTTATGGGGTTTATAATATTGATGCATTTATTTATTGATGTAGTGGATTCAATTTATATATTTTCATGTGTCTGTTAGCCATTTGTATGTCTTCTTTGGAGAAGTGTCTGTTCATGTCTTCTGCACATTTTTTGACATGATTATCTGTTTTTTTAAATTTTCTAATATTGAACCATTGTTCTCATCTGTAATTATTTCATATAGGCAGTTTATGATATAGGTGCAGAACTTGGGGAGTGTGAAATTACAGAGACAATTATTAGCTACATGATATTAGTGACAAAATTTATCATTTGAACTCTCAATTTTCATTTACCTAAGGTAACATTAATACTAGTGTGTTTTAAGAGTATTTTGAAAATTGAACAAGGTAATGAAAATAAAGCACTCAGCAGTCAGTATGTACTCTTCTAATAATATCTATCAAGTTATTTAAAAAACATATAATCAAATTTATTTTTTAAGTTTATTTACACTTTTGTAATCAGCATTTGTATGTGGGGTTTACCTGTATTTTTCTTCCTTCTGAAAATTTTCTTCTAAGTTTACTTTCTTATCTATTTTCTGATTTTGCCATTATGATAATGTTAATTTTCTAAAATGATTTTGAAAGGTCTGCAATTTTTTTAGTATTGCAAAACAGTTAACATAGTATAAGAAACATGAAAAACTATAGTGGTCTGGCATCTTACTTGGAAGAAAATCTGCAATGACTTTCTTGTAATCTTCATCACCATTTTGATCTGTTTAGTTTTTCTAAATCATGCTTGGGTCAATTTCATGATTTTTATTTAGAAAATGATCACTTGATCACTTTTTTCTTTTATTTGTTTATTTAAGTACATTTGACACAAAATGTCATTTCTTCCATTCAGTCCCTCCATCAGTTACATTACCATCACCATAGCCCATTCTCTGCATAGTTCTTGCTCACCTTACCTAGCGTTTCAGCCAGGGTCCCATTTTCAAACAGAAGCCAACTTAGTATTTTTGTGGCTTCCAGAATACCCAGAGAAATCAATTGTCTTATTTAGCTTATATACTCTGATAAGAATGACTTTATATTATGTCAGCAGCCACTCTATTACAGCCTGCGCTAAAGCTCATTCTAATAAGAACTGTACATGATGGGGTTTCCCTAAGGTTCAAGTCTTGATAGCGCCCTCTTTTTTTTTTTTCAATTTATCAAAATGGTTTTATTTATTTATTTTTCAGATTTTTATTTAAATTCTAGTTAGCATGTAGTGTGATATCGGCTGCAGGTGTAGAGTTAAGTGATTCTTCACTTACATATAACACACAGTGCTCATCACAAGTACCCTCCTTGATGGCCATTACCCATTTGGTGCATCCCCCACCCACGTCCCTCCATCAATCCTCAGTTTGTTCTCTATAATTAAGAGTCTTTTATGGTTTGCTTCCCTCTCTTTTTTTTTCCTTCCCCTATATTCATCAGTTTTGTTTCTTAAATTCCACATAGGAGTGAAATCATATGGTATTTGTCTTTCTCTGATTTATTTTGCTTAGCAGAATACACTTTAGCTCCATCCATGATATTGCAAATGGCAAGATTCCATTCTTTTTGATGGCTGAGTAATATTCCATTATAGATATATGTGTATATATACATATATATATATATATGTATATATATATATGGAACACACACACACACACCACATCTTCTTTATCCATTCATTAATCAGTGAACATTTGGGCTCTTTCCATAATTTGCCTGTTGTTGATAATGCTGATATAAACATCAGGGTGCATGTGCCCCTTCAAATCAGTATTTTTGTGTCCTTTGGGTAAGTACCTAGTGTTAGGGTATGGAGTCGACCACCCCTCAATTAGACAGAGAACACTCTTGATAATGCAAGTCACACAGCGAGGCTTATTTCCAGCTAGTTGGGGTCCAAGTATCTGCCCGGCGCAGTGGGTTTCAACAAGGACCCCGAGCACTCAAAGACAAGGGTTTATATAGCATTTTCAAGGCACTTTTTCATAGCTACATACATCTCTTGTGCCCCACTTTGACAGTTTAACTTTGGTTAACTTTTTGCCACCCCGGTGTCATCCTGGTAGTTAAGCGAGATTTAGGTTTAGAAGAACTTTCACCTTAACTACACTTCCTTCTTCCTCAGCCTGCCACAGTTTTGTGGAGGGGAGGGCGACCTTTGGCCTCAAGGCACTGAGCCATTTGTCTCTGGAAATTGGGCCATTGAAGAGATGGTCTTTTTGTTGTAAATCACCAGGACATTTGCAAACCAAAGGAGATTCCGGTCTAGCAGGATTGTGATCTCTGCAAGTTAACTATTTGTTTTTCTTCAACATTTGGTCCCTGTAGCACCATCATTCAACCGCCCTGGTGGTATATGATTAAGTTGTTTCTTAGGGTTTAGCTACTTTCTCTTGTCTCAAGTCACATACGCTCTGTGGGCCGGTTAGGGATGCTCACTAAAATGGCTTCCCGGCCTTCAGGATGGCCATTCTTATGCTAACCCACTCTTACAGTGCAAGGTGCCTGCTTTTGCTTTGCCAAGATGGCTGTACTTATGTCAGGGCTAGACTGGAGGTGGGTACAGCCTTGTTTTTCTTGGCCTCCACACCTGGAGCTCATTTCCAGGACTTGTTTTTTAAGTCCCCTGGGGGAAGGGGAGCAGGGACAGTAAAATAGGTCCTTACACTAGTAGTGCAATTGCTGGGTAGGGTAGTTCTATTTTTAACTTTTTTGAAGAACATGACATATTTTCCAGAGTGGCTTCCTCAGTTTGCATTCCCACCAATAGTGTAAGAGCATCCTAGGTTGGGCCCTCTTAATTCTTTGGGCTTTCTAGTCTCCTGACAGACCCTCTGATCAATGTAAGGGCTGAGGGTCCTAAAAGGCCCCAAACATTGGGGGTAGTATGGAGTAAGCACCCTTACTTCATAATAGTGACTATATATTAGAATTGGGTTTAGTAAGCTAAACCTACGTATGGTGGAAGTAACAACTGTGCTAGAAACACATTTGTTCATTTGTTTCCAAATCTTTTCATGTTTTACAAACCGCAAAGATTTTTTCAACCATTTTTTTTCACAGTGCCAGATTAATATTGCTTTATAGCATTTTATTGGCAAGGATATTGAAGTTCAAAGAGCTCTAAGTGAAATTGTCAGGTAACTCTTCCAAGCAAGGCCAGATCCTGAATTTAAATGTAGATCTTATGACTCCAAGTTAGTTTCTCTTGCTACTAGATACTGATGAAATCCCAGATCATTTCAAGACATGAACTTCTTCTGACATGTGAATGAAGAGAAACTCCATGTGGAAAGAAGTTATTCAAGGCAGTTACACGGGCCACACCTTTTTGCAAACTTTATTCTCCCTTTAGGAATTTTGTAATAACACTGTGGTTTAAATGTGAGTATTATGTTTTGTTTTGCTTTGTATTCTTCTTGTGGAAAAGTAGAGATAGTTTTAGAAGCTTTGAACTATGCCTTCCAGTAGGTGTACAATTAGGAGTAATGGGGGAAATACAGTGTGATTGGCCTGTGTGGGAGTGCTGGAGTTTTACAAAAATATTTCCACTGTTTACTTCTGCTTTGATCTTATTATTATTTCCCTTAACTGTCATGGAAAATGCTCCTGGAGCAAAATGTCAATAGCCTTTAGGGTTAAGCGTCCTTAGTACACGTTCTCTTATCTGTTTTGTCCTAACTCCATAGATAACAGGGTTAAGAGCAGGGGGAACAACCACGTACAGATTGGCCAGAAGAATGTGGGTGTAATGAGGGATGTTGTGGCCAAAGCGGTGTGTCATGAAGGAGAAGAGGGCTGGCAGGTAGAAAGCTAACATGACACAGACATGGGAGCCACATGTGCTGAGTGCCTTGAGCCGGGCATCCCAGGATGGGAGGTGGAAGACTGCTCGGAGGATTTGGACATAAGAGAACCCAATCACGGAAAGATCAATGTATCCTACTGAAAAAGCAATCAAGCCATAGACAATATTGACCCTAATATTGGCGCAAGCCAACTTTGCCAAGCCCATGTGTTCACAGTAGGTGTGCAGGATAACCCGGACACCACAGAAAGGCAATCTCAGGATGAGAAATATGAATGGAGTCACAAACACCAAGGTCCTGACTATGATGACAATGCTCAGGATAGCTATCACCTTATTGGTGAGGATCATACTATACCTCAGGGGGTTGCAGATGGCAATATAGCGATCTATAGCCATGACCGTCAGCACCACAGACTCCAGGCCAGTACATATATGGATAGTGTACATCTGTGTGATGCAAGCACCAAACCCAATCTCCCTGAGATTGAACCAGAAAATGCCCAGCATCTTGGGGATGGTGGCTGTGGAGAGGCCAAGGTCAGTGCAGGCCAACATGGCCAGGAAATAAAACATGGGTTGGTGGAGGCTGTGTTCAGTCTGGATCACAAATAGGATAGTGATGTTCCCCAGGAGCACTATCAGATACACTGCAAAGAAGGGGAAGCCAATCCAGAGGTGCACATCTTCTAGCCCTGGAATCCCCACCAGAAGGAAGGAGGGAGGGTGGAACTGTGTATTGTTGGGACGCAGCATATCGCTGGGAGTTGGTTATAGACACATTTCTTGCAGAACTTTTCTTGTTTCCAGAGAGAGACCCTGGCTTCTTTCATAGCATGTTGCCTATTTTCTGGAGAAACAGAAAATCCATTCTTTAATTCCATAATATAGCAGAGGAAACCTAGAGAGGCAATATGAGGCACAGTTAGAAAAACACTCTCACTTCAAAGTATTTGTCTGACCTACATAGAAAGTCATGTAGAACATTTCCAAATACAGCAAATTCCTGCATGTCTCCCATCTTTCTTCCCTTCAGTCTTTAAGGAAGAACCTGCACATGGCAAATATTTATTATTATTTGTGTCTGTTAATCAGGATATAAAGCATAAAGAACAAGGTGTGTGTGTGTGTATGCACATGTGTAAAATATCACAGGACTGAGAGTGAGATGGATGGTTCAGGGAAATGATACTTGCAAAGCAGACCTGAAAAATTAAGGAGATTCTATGTGGGAGGGAACCCCGTAAATGTGGAGGACTGGATAGCTGGTGTTTGGATCTGAGCTAAGGAATGTAGACACATTGGGAGACCATTATGTGATTCTAGCGAAGTAATACCCCTCCTAGAACTACCAAGTCTTATTACTAACTGGGTTGTATTACATTCCCATTCCTGAACAGTTTAACACTGGTTGTTCCCAGAAATTTTAAAGGGCCTTTTGTGGTTTTTAAACTTCTTTTCTGCCTTCTTCACACTATATTATGTTGATGGATAATCCTTCAAGCAGCCTGGATAGTGATGATCTGTCTATATTTCCTAAAGTTAGAGCAATACCAAGGCCAGATACTTGCCTCAATTTGGAAACAGTGTAGGTTATATTAGGGCTACAGCTAGTTTCCCTGATACAGTGATGGAAGCTAATGTTTTGAAGTTGGCAGCGGGCTTGTTTACTATAAGAGTGGTATCCATCTGGTGTGCCTTGTGGTTGAGTCAGGTTGTAACTGGCCCTGTGCCATGGACATAATCTATAACATGGTAGATCCTGTGGGATTATCAGATGTGTGCAACCATTAGAAACTGTGCTGTTACTGGATATATTCTATGGGGTGCACTGTGCCATGGGTGGGATACCTACAGGGCCTGGGCTTGTTGCGTGTAGGCAGTGCTACATCTAAGGCAGTGCTGCATGTTTTGCCTTGGTATTTTTTTGAGTGCAATGGGTTCTAATATGGTGGTACCAATTTTCAAGAAATAAAATTCTCTTGACATGGCCTCTTGAGAGGCCTCAAGAACTGCTGTGGATATGTCATTTGGATTGGCATTTGCTCATAGTGTGTCTAATTTTTTAAAAAATAATGTACTATGGAGTTGCTTCCCAAAATATGCTACAATCCTGCTAAAGGAGGGAAAATGTGTTATGAGGTGTTCACCCCCTTGGTTGTGTTGGTCCAGTTTTTTCCTTCTAATGGGGTCTGATCCCATGGAAGTCAGTACGCACACCATTCACCCCCCTTCAATGACACTTAACTAGATTCACCTTTCTATGCACCTCTACTCCCTGTCTGATATTTCATCTGTCAGAGAATTAATGTCATTTTGCTTTCTAATAAGAAGAAAAATAACTCAGTTTGTTAGGAAGAAAAATGTCTGGCCAACATTATACACCAAGTACTTGCTCAGGGCTTTGCAAATATTATTTTCTATAAAGGTTAAAACAGGTCCAAGATTGGTACCGCTATTGCCCCCACTTAAAGAGGAGGAAAATGAGGCTCAGGCCAAGGGATTAAAAACTACATCCGAATCATACACTCTATGTTAATTAAAAAGAAACTACATCCGAATCAATAATTTCTTCTATTAATCATCAACTTTTAAAATATGTAAATTGGGAATGACAACACTGATCATGTGGGCTGTTCTGAGAATTCAAAGTTGTAGACATGTGTCATCCCTACTCTGCCCTGCATAGATTCTACATAAATGTCAGCACTGAGGAAGAGGTGGAGAAGGAGAAATATTTCCTGAGACCACCATTTTCTATGCCTCTTGCCACTTCCTGCCATTAATTTCCTATTACTTCTCATGCAATGTATTTCTTATTTCTATTAACATGTAACATCTTTCCAGATACAAATATTAGAAAATTTTGAATAAGTTTTTATTCATTCTAAGTACTTCTAACTAATTGTTAAGCCCTGCTGCTTCTGTTTTTGAAATTTATACATATTTGTATTTCTTTCTTTAATTAATCTATTTATTTGTTAGAGAGAGAGAGAGCACAAGCAGGGGAAGCTGCAGGCAGAGGGAGAAGCAGACTCCTCACCTAGCTGGGACACCAATGAGGGACTTGATCCCAGGACCCTGGGATCATGACCTGAGCCAAAGGCAGACACTTAACTGACTGAGCCACCCAGGTGTCCCTACATATTTATATTTCTATCTACACTTTTATTCATATTTTCTCCCTATTCTTATTTTTGTCAAGATACCTTGATTGACCAACATTGTGAAACTGACCTATTACTAATTGTCTTACTTGGTTTTTCAGTTTTTGTGCTTCCTCCCATGTGATGTTTCTAGAGGACCAACCACAAATACCAATATGATAATCATACCACTAAATGTGGAATGCAATTAGTATTAGTTAAAAACATTTAATTTCTCCATGGCTATTTTGAAAATTGAAGAAAAATTGAGGTTATATATCACAATAGTATTAATTAGGAAACCATAGAGAAAATTTTGTTGGTACAAAACTTAAACTACAGGGCTAACTGATTTAATCTATCAGTGAAATAGGAAGAATATGGAATATTTACCACAAGAATGCAATGGGAAAGAATTAGTGAAAGGAGCAAACTCGTGCTTAAGTTTAATTTTATATATTCACTGGTTCCTGTGACATAAACACGGGTCTTTGTGACATGCAGCTTCCAACCCAATGATTGTTATTTCTAACCTTAAAACCATTAGCTTGTTTTAGAAATTATGTTTTCTAAAATGTTGTCTCTGGAGAATTATATTGTTCACTTATAGTTTTAAACTTCTTATTTAGGGATTTGAATTTATTTACTAACATTGTCATAATTAGCCAATTATCTCATAATGACAATGTTCTTGTCATAATTAAGCTGAACAACTGAAAAATTGTGTAGGTTGTCCTGTGAGTGAAGAAAATAATTTCTGGACTTAAAGTATAAGCTAGCTTCTCCTTTTTAGTGAATGCACAAATAAAATAAAAATTATATTTTTATCAGATTCATTATCATAAGCAAGTGAAATCTCTGTCCTCTAGGGACATAACTATGACCTGTAAGTCAGTTCTGACCCAGAACCTGCATTTGTAAATAAAGGTTTTTTTTTTTTTCCCAAAATATGAACATTCCCCTTAATTTGCATGTTTTCTATGGTTGTTTCCACTGTA
This sequence comes from Lontra canadensis, assembly GCF_010015895.1. Taxonomy (NCBI): domain Eukaryota; kingdom Metazoa; phylum Chordata; class Mammalia; order Carnivora; family Mustelidae; genus Lontra; species Lontra canadensis. The sequence goes on along the minus strand of NW_022631001.1, from coordinate 29,325,086 downwards.
CAATCGCAGAACTGAGCAGTTGTGATCAAGACCTCTGGCCAGCAAAGCTAAAAATTTGTATTCTCTCTCCCTTTAGAGAAAGTTTGCCATCTCTGATCTATAAGAATAAAATCAGAAATAATGCCCTATGTGAAAAAAGTCAATTATTTTATAAAATGGCACCAAAGACTCTTAAACACCAACTCTGACATACCCATGTAGTCTTACCTCCATCCCTCAGTCAAACTGAACTTCAGATTTTTTGCATAGTTTCATTTTCATGTCATTCTTCTTATTTCTCCCGTTGAGGAAATCTTCCCTACCATCTCCAGTCAGCAAAATATTTCTTAACCCAGATTTAATGACATACCATCCAGAGAGTCTTCCCCAACTGGCTTATTACAGGATTATTCTTTTTGGTATTTTTCCAGAGGTCTATTTATCTGTCATGTTAATTATCACTGATTATCAGTGGTTCTTAAGTCATGTCCCTGGGCCAGGAGTTTTGGCATCATCTGACAATTTGTTATAAATGCAAATTCTTAGACACTACTCCAGATTCACTAAACCAATAACTCTGGGTGTGGGGCCCTATAAATGCTAATAAACCCTTCAGGTGATTCTGATGCTTGCTCCAGCCTGGAAAACTGGTAGAGATCTACTACTGTAATTTCCTTGGGGTCAAAACCAATGTCATATTTATCTCCATGGTATCATGATACATGATATAATGATAGGCATTGATCATTAATTAGTGGAAGGCACTAATTAGCAAATGAAAGTTGAGTAGAAATAACAATCTTTCTTATTATTATATGTAGTGTTTCAAATTGAATTCTATTGATAGAGGTATAGCATGGTGTGTAGAGGGAGGTTTGAGTTCTGTAGGGAAATCTATTTGTAAACAAGTCAATAAGGTAAGATTAATTCAAAGGAGAAATTGACCTTTCATGAGGTTGTATCTGATACCTCCAATGATACAATGGAAGATCTAGAGCTGGAATAGCCCTTCTAAGTTAACCCACAATGAGGCAAGGAAGCCAGTTATTTGTATTCCTGTGGTATCTAGTCATTGACCATAGGCTACCCTGTGTGATGGGGCACAACTTTGGATGAGGTAGTTCCTTCCAGGAAGGAGTGCAGATGTGAACTCTCAGCATCTGATATCTCCAGCAGCTGAGGGATAGGGGGATAGGCCTTCAAAAGCAGATCTCAGAGGGATACCATAGTATATACTACAGATGGCTTTGTGCCTTTGTTCTCCTTTGGCCTTATCTTATACTTTAGCCTTGGGAAACTTAGTCTTTCTTTACATATTTTTCTGCATTTGAGCTTCACATCTCACTTTTTTTTTCTCCATTACAAATGTTCTCCCTTTTCTATGTTTGGGATAAAACTTTAATTTTCTATTGGCTGTGGGTTGGGGGAAACTGAGGGGGAGACAAACCGTGAGAGACTGTGGACTCTGAGAAGCAAACTGAGGGTTTTGGAGGGGAGAGGGAATTGGGGGTAGGGTGAGCCTGGTGGCGGGTATTACAGAGGGCATGTATTGCATGGAGCACTGATATGGTGCATAAATAATTAATTTTGGAACACTGAAATAAAATAAAATAAAATAAAATTTTAAGAAACTTGCTGCTGGCTGCGGCTTGGAATAAAATTCATGTTTATCCCTAGTTCAACAAAAAGTCCTTTGGTGATGCACTAGAAAAAATGTTCAATTCCCAATGCAACACGTATACAGATACACACACACACACACACACACACACAGTTTATTATATTGCAGTAAAGCTTACAAATTTTAGTCCATTGCAAGTAACTACTGTTCGAGAATGCATGCTCTGATTTTTTTTTTTTTCCTAGACTTGAGACTGCATCCATGCAGACCTTATAATTCCAGCTTTCCCATTGTCTGGAGACTATAAATAACTAAAGATAGTAACTGGTTGTGGCATGGCTACAACCAAGGAGTGATAAATTCTTCATCTATTAAATCCTTCTCATCTTCATGAAATCTTCTCTCTTAGCCTTTTTTTTTAAATTTTGTTATTCTCTTATACATTCATCTACACATCCCCTCAGCCATCTCTTACCAAAATGACTAGGAGGAGGAATGCCCAACAGAGGAAAAATTCAGAGACTGTGCCCTCTCCATCAGAGCTATTGGATATGGACATAAACAGAATGTCAGAAAGGGAATTCAGGCTAACAATTATCCAGGCAATGGCTAGGCTGGAGAAAACCGTTAATGACAAAATGAAATTGATTAGGGCAGAAGTGAAAGCTACCAGGGAAGATGTTAACAATGCTATCAATGAGTTCTAATCTAATCTAAATTCTCTAAAAGCTAGGGTAACTGAGGCAGAAAATAGAATTAGTAATCTAGAGGATAAACTGATAGAGAAAAAGGATCAGGAGGAGGCCTGGAACAAACAGCTTAGAAGCCATGAAAACAGAATTAGGAAAATAAATGATGCTATGAAATGTTTCAATGTCAGAATTATTGGAATTGCTGAGGGGGAGGAAAAGAAAGAAGACTAGAGGATATAGTTGAACAAATTCTCCAGGAAAATTTTCCCAATCTGGGGAATGGAACCAGCGTTCATGTCCTAGAGGCAGAAAGGTCTCTCCCCAAGATCATAGGATCTAGAAAGACCTCGAGACACCTGATTGTGAAAATGATGAATCATGATTTTAGACAGGAGCTCTTGAAAGCAGCTAGGGGGAAAAGAGTCATTACGTACAGAGGAAGGCCCATCAGAATAACGTCAGACCTGTCCACAGGAACCTGGCAAGCCAGAAAGGGCTGGCAAGATGTATTCAGGGCACTAAATGAAAAGAACATGCAGCCAAGAATACTTTATCCAGCAAGACTGACATTCAAAATGGATGGAGAGATAAAGAGCTTTCAAGAACGGCAGGGTTTAAGAGTATGTGACCACCAAGCTGGCACTACAATAAATATTAAGAGGGGTTCTATAAAAGAAGAAAGAACTCAAGAGTGTCATTGAACTGAAATTTATGGAGACAGTCTATAGAAACAAGGACTTCACAGTAAACACGATATCAAAAAAATGTATCTCTTGATAATCACTCTCAAAGTGAGTGGCCTAAATGTTCCCATAAAATAGCACAGGGTTACAGATTGGATAAAACAACAGGACTCTCTTGGCTTTTAAAACACTTCTTCCTTCTGTTTTCCTTCTAACTCTCATAATACTCTTTGAAATGTGCTTGCTCCCATCTTCCTTCATTTTTCCTTTAAGCAGTATATTGTCCTTGTCTGTAGGGTCTACTCACCCAAGTGCCTCCTAAGGATGATTCCATTCATTTTTCTAACTGCAAGTGCTACATCTTTTCCTGGTGATTCTCAAAAATATGTTTCTAGAAGATTTCTTTCCAAATTCTCTATATATCTCCAGGTACTTTACAAGATGTCTCTCCCACATATAATTGAGGCCCATCTTATCCAACAAGCTCTGTAGTAAGTTGGGAACCTCTACTCTGAAATCTTTTCTGCTCCTTTTCCTCAATTTTGGGTAATGGTGCTATATACACATTATCCCAGACAAGAGATCTTGGAGACATCCTTTTCTTTTTTCTTCTCTCTATTCTCTCATGCTTCAAATTCAGTCATCAATTCCTGACAATTCCCCATTTGAACACAATTAACTATAATTGGACAACTATGAGGTGCCTAGTATTAGTGCTTAATGTACTGGGTGGCCAAAACCAAATCCAGGCCCTGCTTTCATGGGTCATGTAGTCTGATGGGAGAGACCAACATTAATCAAATATATTTAAATAAGTGAAAAGTAACAATTGGGCTCAAAGAAGAGTCACTGAGCCCTGTGAGGTTATTTAACCTAGCCAGGGTTCATAGGGAATGCTTTCCTGAGGAAGCATTAACTCAATTGATAGCTGAAGGCTAAGAATCCAGTAATAGTAAGTGGAAGAGAGGAGTAAGTGGAGAAAAATATTTCTAGTCAATGGGAAAGGTGGTACAAAAAACTAGGAGTGATGGGATCCTATAGGCCCTTGTGGTTTATTTCAAGTTTTTCTCTCTGTCCTAGAAACAATGAGAAGAAATTGTAGGATTATAAAGTGCAGTGTAACATGACCTGATTTGCATTTTAAAAAATCACTTTGGTTCACTGTCAAAAATGTATTATTAAAGGGTGCTTGGGTGGTTCAGTCAGCTAAGTGGCTGCCTTCGGCTCAGGTCATGATCCCAGAGTCCTGGGATCAAGCCCCGCATTGGGCTCCCTGCTAAGAGGAAAGCCTGCTTTACCCTCCCCCTCTACCTGCAGCTCTGCCTACTTGTGCTCTCTCTCTATCTCTCTGTCAAATAAATAAATAAGACCTTTTTTAAAATGTATTATTAAAGGCAGCAAGTGCATTTGTAGTCAGGTCAGTTAGAAGTTTATTGCAGACATCCAGGTTAGGGATGATGTTAGTGATGAAGATAGATTGTAGTAGGTCAACTTTATAACTGTTTAATAGGGTTAGCCTTCAGAAACAGTTGTCAAATTTATTTTTCCTCCCCTTTACAACTGAGTAGAGTAAAACTTCCATAATCTTCTGTCTTAACTTTTTCTGTAATTCATCCCTCTTCACCAATGGCTCTTGGTATTTTTCCTTTTGAAAAACATGTATCTAATTAATATAATTCTGTTAATAAAATGTGACTCTTAATAAATGTGACTGTTAATAAAGTTTAAGTAGTGATTCACATCCTAAGAGAAGGGAAGAAGGGGCTCTGGGCAAGACTAGGGGAAAGGGATTGAGGACTCATACACAGTTTGAGAAGTTCTCCATTAACTCCTCATGCATGGCACTTAGGATGGGCAGGGGTATGGAGGTTATTTCACCTAGCTGGGTTTGTTGTATTATTCTTAAAATAAAAGGTTAAGCTTATGTATCAAGGTTCTAAAATCTTATAGATTATTACATGCTCTAATAACTTCTCCCAATCATTTGTTTTTTACCTTTTATATTTAATATCATTGGCAAACTTATCACTACTACCAACCTCTGCCCTCATCCATTATAGAAGTTCCCAGTTCTGAGTCCTTTAATTCATCTTACAATTATTTTATAGAATGCTTACTATTCACCAAGCATTGCTCCAGATGTGGGCATGCAGTAGGGATTGAGTTCACTTCCCCAATTTCATGGAGCTTAAATTCTAGTAATGCCAGAATGTTGCTTCTTGGTTTATACAAGGTTTCTGCTGTCGTAGTTTTCCTTCCGTTTTTCTTAAACCAGTCTTTATAGGGAAACTTTCCAAAATGTGCTTTGGTATTCTAAATATACTATGGATTCAGAATGTTCCTGGTCAACAGTCTCATTGTTACTGCCAAAAATTATTATCTGTTTAGGTCATTGCCTCTACTGTAACCATTATCATTACTTATGCAGTCACCCTCCCCTTTTGTGTGCTTAATAATTTTTCTGTTTAGTGAGAACTTCCATGTATATTTTCTAAGTTTATCTTCAGAGTAACTCTGGGGTGCTGTCTTCCTCTCCCTTTCTGAACTTCTCTCTTTTTTTCTTTCAGACACTCAACTTTCTGGTAAAATATTGGGCTTCTACTAAGGACTGGCTTCTATTCTTTGTTGCAGAATTAGACAACTTCTGGATCAGGCTCCCAGGCTTCCCATTTTTCAACCTGTCTGTTCCGCTTTCTCGGATATGCTGTAAACTCTTCCCACTAGGATCTCGATTCCCAGTGTAGGAGGTTCCCCTCTGAGATGACAAAATACAAGGATGTAGGGAAGGGAAGATTTCATTTGGATCAGGTAATGAGACTTGCCATTGGCATCCCTTCAGGTTTGTACATGACATTCTTTGTTAAATGTTTGTACTTATATATCAGTTCTTGGGTTCACTGATGTCCTTCTGTCATTTAGCTCTGTGAGTATTTTGCTGTGTATTTTTGTGTGAGTCACTGGCATGCAGCTATGAATCCAGGTTGTTCTCTAAACAACTCCTCTCTCTTTTGCTGCACCACTTGGAGGTGGCTCCAGCTACAAAGACTAGCTGAGCCACCAGAGCTCCCTTGTCCCATGGGCCACTTCTCTTATTGCCACTGTGAACCCTCTTCCAGCTTAAGTAGTGACTTACTCACCTACCTCTGCCCAGCATCTGAGAAATCGTTTACCAAGAACTGGATACCACAGACTGCAAGCTGCTTGTGACTGAGTTCCCAATAACCAGGGTCAAAGAGTTATATAAGAACCTAGTCCTCTGGGAAGAACCTCTCACAGCGGCCCATGTCCCTGGACATGGAATATGGGACAGAAAATTTCCACATCCCTGAGGGTAGAGCTCTATTTTTTTTTTTTAATTTCTTTTAGCATAACAGAATTCATTGTTTTTGCACCACACCCAGTGCTCCATGCAATACCTGCCCTCCATAATACCCACCACCTGGCTCTCCCAACCTCCCACCCTCCACCCCTTCAAAACCCTCAGGTTGTTTTTCAGAGTCCATAGTCTCTCATGGTTCACCTCCCCTTCCAATTTCCTTCAACTCCCTTCTCCTCTCCATCTCCCTATGTCCTCCATGTTATTTGTTATGCTCCACAAATAAGTGAAACCATATGATAATTGACTCTCTCTGTTTGACTTATTTCACTCAGCATACTCTCTTCCAGTCCCATCCATGTTGACACAAAAGTTGGGTATTCATCCTCTCTGATAGAGGCACAATCCTTTCTCATAGTGTATATGGACCACATCTTCCTTATCCATTCATCTGGTGAAGGGCATCTTGGTTCTTTCCGCAGTTTGGCGACCTTGGCCATTGCTGCTATGAACATTGGGGTACAGATGGCCCTTCTTTTCACTACATCTGTATCTTTGGGGTAAATACACAGTAGTGCAACTGCAGGGTCATAGGGAAGCTCTCTTTTTAATTTCTTGAGGAATCTCCACACTGTTCTCCAAAGTGGCTGCACCAACTTGCATTCCCACCAACAATGTAAGAGGGTTCCCCTTTCTCCACATCCCCTCCAACACATGTTGTTTCCCGTCTTGCTAATTTTGGCCATTCTAACTGGTGTAAGGTCGTATCTCAATGTGGTTTTAATTTGAATCTCCCTGATGGCTAGTGATGATGAACATTTTTTCATGTGTCTGATAGCTGTTTGTATGTCTTCATTGGAGAAGTGTCTGTTCATATCTTCTGCCCATTTTTTGATATGATTATCTGTTCTGTGTGTGTTGAGTTTGAGGAGTTCTTTATAGATCCTGGATATCAACCTTTTGTCTGTACTGTCATTTGCAAATATCTTCTCCCATTCCGTGGGTTGCCTCTTTGTTTGGTTTACTGTTTCCTTTGCTATGCAGAAGGTTTTGATTTTGATGAAGTCCCAAAAGTTCATTTTTGCTTTTGTTTCCTTTGCCTTTGGAGACATATCTTGAAAGAAGTTGCTGTGGCTGATATCAAAGAGATTCCTGCCTATGCTCTCCTCTAGGATTCTGATGGATTCTTGTCTCACATTAAGGTCTTTTATCCACTTTGAGTTTATCTTTGTGTGCGGTGTAAGTGAATGGTCGAGTTTCATTCTTCTACATATAGCTGTCCAGTTTTCCCAGCACCATTTATTGAAGAGACTGTCTTTTTTCCACTGTATATTTTTTCCTGTTTTGTCGATGATTATTTGCCCATAGAGTTGAGGGTCCATATCTGGGCTCTCTACTCTGTTCCACTGGTCTATGTGTCTGTTTTTATGCCAGTACCATGATGTCTTGGTGATCACAGCTTTGTAGTAAAGCTTGAAATGAGGTAACGTGATGCCCCCTGTTTTATTTTTGTTTTTCAACATTTCCTTGGCAATTTGTAGTCTTTTCTGATTCCATACAAATTTGAGGATTATTTGCTCCATCTCTTTGAAAAATACTGGTAGAATTTTGATCGGAATGGCATTAAAAGTATAGATTGCTCTAGGCAGTATAGACATTTTAACAATGTTTATTCTTCCGATCCAAAAGCATGGAATGGTCTTCCATCTTTTTGTGTCTTCTTCAATTTCTTTCATGAGTGTTCTATAGTTCCTCGAGTACAGATCCTTTACCTCTTTGGTTAGGTTTATTCCCAGGTATCTTATGGTTCTTGGTGCTATAGTAGATGGAATCAATTCTCTAATTTCCCTTTCTGTATTTTCATCATTACTGTGTAAGAAAGCCACTGATTTCTGTACGTTGACTTTGTATCCTGCCACATTACTGAATTGCTGTATGAGTTCTATACTTTGGGGGTGGAGTCTTTTGGGTTTTTCATATAAAGAATCATGTCATCTGCAAAGAGAGAGAGTTTGACTTCTTTATTGCCAATTTGGATACATTTTATTTCTCTTTGTTGTCTGATTGCAGTTGCTAGGACTTCTAATACTATGTTGAACAAGAGTGGTGAGAGTGGGCATCCTTGACGTGTTCCTGATCTCAATGGGAAGGCTGCAAGCTTTTTCCCATTGAGGAGGATATTTGCTGTGGGTCTTTCATAGATAGATTTTATGAAGTTCAGGAATGTTCCCTCTATCCCTATACTTTGAAGCGTTTTAATCAGGAGTGGATGCTGGATTTTGTCAAATGCTTTTTCTGCATCAATTGAGAAGAACATGTGGTTCTTCTCTCTTCTCTTATTGATTTGGTCCATCACATTGATTGATTTGCAAATGTTGAACCATCCTTGTAACCCAGGGATGAATCCCACCTGGTCATGGTGGATAATCTTTTTAATGTACTGTTGGATCCTGTTTGCTAGGATCTTGTTGAGAATCTTAGCATCCATATTCATCAGTGATATTGGTCTGAAATTCTCCTTTTTGGTAGAGTCTTTGCCTGGTTTGGGGATCAGGGTAATGCTGGCTTCATAGAAAGAGTCTGGAAGTTTTCCTTCTGCTTCAATTTTTTGAAACAGCTTCAGGGGAATAGGTATCATTTCTTCTTTGAAAGTTTGGTAGAATTCCCCAGGGAATCTGTCAGGTCCTGGGCTCTTGTTTTTTGGGAGGTTTTTGATCACTGCTTCAATCTCGTTACTAGATGTCGGTCTACTCAGGTTGTCAATTTCTTCCTGGTTCAATTTTGGGAGTTTATAGTTTTCTAGGAATGCATCCATTTCATCTAGGTTGCTTAGCTTATTGGCATATAACTGTTGATAATAACTTCTGATGATTGTTTCTACTTCCTTGGTGTTAGTTGTGATATCTCCCTTTTCATTCATAATTTTAAGAATCTGGGCTTTCTTTCTTTTCTTTTGGATTAATGTGGCCAATGGTTTATTGATTCTTTCAAAAAACCAGCTTCTAGTTTCACTGATATGTTCTACTGTATCTCTGGTTTCTACCTCATTGATCTCAGCTCTAATCTTGATTATTTCCCTTCTTATGTGTGGAGTTGGTTTGATTTGTTGTTGGTTCTCCAGCTCTTTAAGGTGTAGAGACAGCTGGTGTGTTCTGGATTTTTCAATTTTTTGAGGGAGGCCTGGATGGCTATGTATTTCCCCCTTAGGACCGCCTTTTCTGTATCCCATAGGTTTTGGACCGAAGTGTCTTCATTCTCGTTGGTTTCCATGAATTGTTTAAGTTCTTCTTTGATCTCCTGGTTGATCCAAGCATTCTTAAGCAAGGTGGCCTTCAGCTTCCAGGTGTTTGAGTTCCTTCCAAACTTTTCCTTGTGATTGAGCTCCAGTTTCAAAGCATTGTGATCTGAGAATATGCAGGGAATAATCTCAGTCTCTTGGTATCAGTTGGGTCCTGATTTGTGACCCAGTATGTGGTCTGTTCTGGAGAAGGTTCCATGTGCACTTGAGAAGAATGAGTATTCTGTTGTTTTAGGGTGGAATGTTCTGTATATATCTATGAGGTCCAATGGGTCATTCAATGCTCTTGTTTCTTTATTGATTTTCTGCTTCGATGATCTGTCTATTACTGAGAGAGGCGTGTTAAGATCTCCTACTATTAATGTATTCATATCAATATGACTTTTTATCTTGGTTAATAGTTTTCTTATGTATTTGGCTGCTCCCATATTGGGGGCATAGATATTTATAATTGTTAGATCATCTTGGTGGATAGTCCCTTTAAGAATGATGTAGTGTCCTTCTGTATCTCTGACTACAGTCTTTAGTTTAAAATCTAATTTATCTGATATGAGAATCGCTACCCCGGCTTTCTTTTGAGGCCCATTAGCATGAAAGATGCTTCTCCATCCCTTCACTTTCCGTCTGGGTTTATCTTTAGGTTCAAAATGGGTCTCTTGTAGACAACATATGGATGGGTCCTGTCATTTTATCCAATCTGCAACCCTGTGTTGTTTTGTGGGTGCATTTAGGCCATTCACATTGAGAGTGATTATTGATAGATACATTTTTATTGACATCGTGTTACCTTTGACGTCTTTCTTTCTGTAGATTGTCTCTATATTTCTTTTCAATGATATTTTTAGGATTTTTCCTCTTCTATAGAACCCCCCTTAATATTTCCTGCAGTGTCGGCTTGGTGGTTGCATAGGCTTTTAAGCCTTGCCGGTCTTGGAAACTCTTTATCTCTCCATCCATTTTGAATGCCAGTCTTGCTGGATAAAGTGTTCTTGGCTGCATGTTCTTCTCATTTGGTACCCTGAATATATCTTGCCAGCCCTTTCTGGCTTGCCAGGTCTCTGTGGACAGGTCTGACATTATTCTGTTGGGCTTTCCTCTGTATGTAAGGAGCTTCTTTGTCCTGGCTGCTTTCAAGAGGGTATGCCTACAATTATAGTTCTTCATTCTTACTATTAGATGTCTCAAGGACTTTTGAGAATCTATAATCTTGGGGGGAAACCGTTCTGCCTCTCGTACATGAACGCTTGTTCCATTCGTGAGATTGGGAATATTTTCATGGGGAACTTGTTCCACTATATCTTCTAGACTTCTTTCTTTCTCCTCCCCTTCAGGGATTCCAATAATTTTGACATTGGAACATTTCGTGGCATCACTTATTTCCCTGGTTCTGTTTTTGTGGCCTCTAAGCTGTTTCTTCCAGGCTTCCTCCTGATCCTTTCTCTCTATCTGTTTGTCCTCCAAATCACTAATTCTATCTTCTGTCTCAGTTACCCTAGCTTTTAGAGAATTTAGATTAGATTGGAACTCATTGAGAGCATTTTGAACATTATCTCTGGTGGCTTTCAGCTCTGCCCTAACATTGTGAACATCATCCCTGGTGGCCTTCAGTTCTGCCCTAATCAATTCCATTTGGTCATCCATGGCTTTCTCCAACCTAGCTATTGCCTGGATAATTGCTAGCCTGAATTCCCTTTCCAACATATTGTCTATGTCGATAGCCATTAAGCTCTGTTGCAGAAGGCCCATCCTCTGTATTTTTCTTCTGTTGGGCATTCCTCATCCTAGTCACTTTGGTGAGAGATGACTGAATGGATGTAGCTGGATGTATCAACTGTGGTGCGGAACACTTCTGAGCAATCAGGATTCCCCACCCAAATGATAGAAAAAAGAAAAGAAAAAGAAAAAAAGAGAGAGAGAGAGACAGGAAAAACAAGGAAGATAAAAGAGAAGGCTAAGCACAAATGGGCCCCAAGGTAAGATTTATGAAGTATACAAACAAAAACAGACAAACAAAAAGACTGATAAAAGTATATGACAAGAGAAAAAAAAAAATATATATATAAAAGCAAAAAAAAAAAGGAAGAACCTCCTCAAAAAGAACCCCAAGTATAAGATTTATATACTATCAGGACAAACACAAATACACAGAAACACTGGCAGAAGAAAAAGATGGAAGAGTGGTTATAAATTCTCAGTGTGGGCAAGGAAGGTTATTTTTATTCTTCCTGGATGTATCTTGATATCTTGTTAAAGGACTCAACTTCCCTAAGATAAAGGGGGATTAAAAATTGGTTTACCTATAAGGGTAGCATTGATTGGGGAAAGGGGGTTACCTTGAAGTTTAACTCTATATGAATATTAGAAAATAAAAATAAAAAAAGAATAAACTAGACTAAACTAAACTAAAATTAAGAAAAAAATAAAAAATAGAAAAGCAAAAGAAAAACAAAGGTGTATGTATTAAAAAGTTCAGGTTAGAAGGTTATTATGGAATTTGATATACTGGATATCTCACTGTGATGGTAAATTATCTATATAAAATTATCTATATAAAAATTATCTATATAAAAAAAAGAACCAGAATAGTGGGAATGAGTTAAAATAAAAGTTGTATCTATGACGTAGTGGTGGTTGTTCTCTTGTCGTCTTTTTTTTTTTTTTTTTCCTTTACTGATTGGTTTTCTGGGGGAGGGGCCTGCCAAGTGGAATTTCAGTCAACGATGTTCCCTGCGTTAAGTCCTCCCGCCTCCCTCAAAGGGTGGGCTCTGAGGAAACCGGTTTTTCAGGGTTTTGTTTTTTGGGGTTTTTTTTTTTTTGGTTTTTGTTGTTTGGGATTTTTTTTTTTTTTTTTTTTTTTTTTCTCTCTCGCCTTGACAGCTTTTGATGGTTTTTGGAGGTTTAGAGGAAAGCAAACTGCACCCTGACCTCACTCTCAGAGAGAAGCCTCAGTTTGCTCCCCTGTAGGTGCTGCAGAGCTGGTGGCAGAGCAGGCTCCGAGTCACGGTTCCTAGGGATGCAGGATCTCCTCCTTGTACCCAAAACCACGGCGGGCGGCAGCTGTCTGGGCAGCTCCAGACAGCCAGAGAGGTTCCAAGCAGCGATCACACACTGAGATTTTCCCACTGGCCTGGGCTGGGAGTACCTGGTCTTTCTGGGTCCTAGAGCACTGGGCTGGCACCTGGGCGCATCTCTCCCAGGGGAGGGTGTGGGGCACGTGTGTCTCAGGCTCTGATAGCAGGGTGCGGCATTCTGCCATCTGGCGAGGCTCCCAGCCCCTCACAGGAGCTGGACCCCCACGCATTCTCGGGTGTGCTGGCAACTCAGGGACCAAGACCTGGTTTCTCTGCCACACTCTCTCTGGTTCAGCGCCAGGGGGGCTGTCCTGGGCCCGGGGACTTAAGCCCCTGTCCCTAACCGCCCCGATTCCCACAATTTCCACCCCCCAATCCTTTGCTCTATTTGAGTGCTTTCAACCAGACTCCAAGTTAATGCTGGTCCCCAGAAGCAGGGCACTCTCGTATTGGGTTATTACTTTCCAGTCGGTCACCTCTGGTGGCTCCCTCCCCCTTTGTTTATCTTCCTATATCAGTCCAACATTCCCACTCCGCTTTACCTGCCCACTGGTGTCTTCTGCCCCTGTAGAGATCCAGACATGTATAACTCTGATCTCAGGCTGATTTCATGGGTGATCGGAGTTCTTTGGTAGGTAATCAGCTCACTTTAGGGTACAGGTTGAAACGGCACCTCCTCCTACTTCCCCGCCATCATGTCTCCTCTCAATGTGGTTTTAATTTGAATCTCCCTGATGGCTAGTGATGATGAACATTTTTTCATCTGTCTGATAGCCATTTGTATGTCTTCATTGGAGAAGTGTCTGTTCATATCTTCTGCCCATTTTTTGATATGATTATCTGTTTTGTGTGTGTTGAGTTTGAGAAGTTCTTTATAGATCCTGGATATGAACCTTTTGTCTTCACTGTCATTTGCAAATATCTTCTCCCATTCTGTGGGTTGCCTCTTTAGAGCTCTATGTTTTCTGGTCAGAGATACCTTCTGGTTAGAGATGATCTGCAATCTATAACCTCCAACAAGTACCATCCTCAACAGATCCCATATTACTAGCCAATCAGAGGCTTAATGGCCTCTTAACTACACTTTACATCTCACTGTGATCCTCAGATTATATGACAATACTTAGGAACACAAACATAGAACATGGGTGGCAATAACATGATTATTACATTCCTTTTTAAATTTTAATTATTTATTTTTTAAAAGATTTTATTTATTTGACAGAGAGAGACACAGCAATAGAGGGGAACACAAGAAGGGGGAGTGGGAGAGGGAGAAGCAGGCTTCCTGCTGAGCGAGGAGCTGGATGCAGGACTGGATCCCAGGACTCCGGGATCTTGACCTGAGCTGAAGGCAGCCACTTAACTTAACCCAGGCATCCCTGATTCTTTTTTTTTTTTTTTTTAATTTAACCCTCAAAGGAAACATACTAGACTGGATTAATAAGTGTATTTGTCCACATGATTTCTTAAAAATCAGCATTATTTTGGATAACTCTTGGTTTTGCTAAAAACGATAAAAGGAAATTCAAATCTCTTCTAAAGGGGACCCTGGGGAACAAAAAGAGACAGTATCTAATATAATAGATATAATCCTGAAAAAAAATATAGAGCAGAAATTGAAAGGAGAATATATAAGAATGCAGGCTCTCAAGATTTTGTTCAAAATTTTCCTCCAGCTCTTTATTTTTCTGAGACAATTTATTGAATGTCTTCTCTGCCTCTGTAAGGACAACTCCATAATCTGTATCCTGGAGAACTCACAAGTAGGCATTGCATCAATATCCTCTCTTGCCCTTTGGTATCTGGTTGGGTTAAAAAAATAGGAAAGTACCATCTGAGAGAGTAGGGCAGGAATAAAGTCAGGATGTTCTAGGTTCCACCTGCTCTCTCCTTACAGGTAACCTGTCAGTCATCATGGGATGAGTGATTCCTTTAAAATAAATCCGAGTTCCTCTCAGGTAGCCTTCTTCATAATGCTCTCTGAGTCTCTAGATTCCAGGAACTACTTCTTGTCTTCAGGCCGAGAAACTGTAAATATCCCTCACCTGTACTATCTTTATTATTCCTTGTGGTTTCCCCACAGTGTGCCTAACATTTGTTGTAATATAAGGGGCCTAGCCCGAGTTTGCCAACTATTTTTTCCTAAACTCTAACAATATAGCCAATAAGCAGCCCTATCTTTTCCTGAAGATTCATCTATTTAAACTTAATTTCACTTTATATAATAATACACAATACATAATACATAACATATGATATTTAACATATATGTATATATAATCATATTTATATAATATTTACATATAATTATACATATATAATTATATATATTAGTCTTATTGTTTAACTTTTGAGATAAGCAATTATTCCTTGGAACTCCAATTTCTCAAAGACTTTAAAATTATACTCAAATATGTCTCAAAGTAGCTAATTTTGTAGTTGGTGGAAAAGACTAAGACATACTTCACAAAGATTTAAAAATGGTCATTAAGTGCTGGTTATATGAACAACATTATTAATCGTGGGAAAATGGAAGACTGAGACCCTAGGAGATACTGATTCTCACTCCCTAGAGTAGTTAAATTTCAAAAGACCAAAAGACCAAAAGACCAAAAGGTGAGAATGTGTAGCATTTGGAACTCTCATATTTGTTGGTAAAAGTATAAAAATCACAAAGCACTGAGGAACACTGTTGGGAATTTTCTTAAAACTTGCCATGTGGAATATGGAAGGGTCTCTAAGCATTTGGAATTTTTTTGGAATTTTGTTTTGTTTTATTTTTGGATTTTTTTTTTTTTTTTTTTTTTTTGAGGGGAGACCAAGATACTACCAAAGCTCTGACTAAATATCATGAGTTTTGGATTAAAAGCCACTTAGTAGGTCAATGTTGGAACAGATTTGAGAAGATAGTGTATCTGGATTAAATTTCATGAACGTTTAGCTCTTTAGGTGTAACTGAATTATGTCTGCTCCTAGGGCGCTGATAGATAACTGAGTAAGAGACAAGAAGCACTAATATTCAATGAGCTAGACTGGTTTCTACATTCTGCAAAGTATCCAGGAAGCATAAAGGATTCCTGAGGAGGAGTGTCTGGGAGGGCAGAAGAGGTTTATAGAAAACAGCAATGTTGAGGGAAATTGGAAGGGGAGGTGAACCATGAGAGACTATGGACTCTGAAAAACAATCTGAGGGTTTTGAAGGGGTGGGGGGTGGGAGGTTGGGGGATCCAGGTGGTGGGTATTGTAGAGGGCACGGATTGCATGGAACACTGGTTACGGTGCAAAAATAATGAATACTGTTAAGCTGAAAAAAAAAAAAAAAGAAAAAAAAGAAAACAACAATGTCTTGGAACATTAATCTAATAAAATATAATTAAATGTGGAGTTGTAATTTTCCCATTTCCTCAATTATTTTTTTCTTTTGTATATTTTATCCTCTTAGGTCATAAATATTTGCTATTAACTAGCCTGTGTGTAAATGTGGTTAATGCTTGCAGACACTAGTAAATGTATGCCATATTTAACACAAACATAAGCATGTGTATAGACATACATATACACACAGCTTCATACACAAACCAATTCTCAAACTGCATACAGATTATTCCCAAGACACTGAGTCCATATTCCAGGTCCAGCACAGCATTGCTTTGACACAGATCACAAGAATGAGAAGGGAAGTTAGAAATTGGGTGCACTGAGACTGGATGTAAAAATGTATGCAGGGACTACCCTACATTGTATGTAGTGCCTGGACAAATATTTTTGTGGGGTTCCTGAATATATTAACAGTTTGACTACAAATGTATTATAAAAGTCATGGATCTATGTGATTAATAATTTAACAGTGAAGATTTAGGATAATGGGTAGAGAATTAATTATATACTTGTAGTTGTCCAATCATTGCACATGAATCTTCTTTGTAGTTTCCAGGTTATTTCTTCTTTCTCTTCAGTTCCATGAACTATCCTTTTTTTTTTTTTTTTTGAATTGTCAAACAGGCCATGTCTTGCTGTTTCATATCTCCTGCCACAGAGAGAAGGTACTAACACTGTTATTACTTATAATGCCATGTTCTTCAGAACAATGTAGATTATCTTGACTCTAGCATTTCCAAATTCCATTTATTTAATGCTGATTGCACCACTACTCCAGATGCTGCATCATACATTGTACTACTTATGAAGAGCAGCTTCCAATGACTCTCTTTAAGGTTCTAGACAGTGATCTTTTTCAATTCTGATCACATTGCTCCCTTTCACACAGTGTCACCAGCTTGGAGTATAGGTGAGGTACATGGGCAGAATGAGAAGAGCACTCTCTTTCATACAAGGAATGCACCTACCTCATCTGACATTACTTAACATTAACTCAGGAAAGCATGTCATCATATCAGTTGGAGATAAAATAAGACATAGATTGAAAGTACCTGGTGACATTGTAGAACAGTGGTCTCAAAAGCCACTGGAGTAGGTAGATGCAACCACCTCTGGAGGAATACCTGATGAGTGGTGTGGAGCTTGTGGAGGGGGTGGGATGATCAGTCTGGTCACCAATGCCAAGGTAGGGGAGGCAGTGAGGTAGAGGATATCTGCTGCTCCCACTGCCACGCTTGGGTGCTATAGCTATGAGGCAGCAGGATAAGTTGAACACAGATGGGTGGGAGTCAGTGAGCAGCTTTAACATGTAGCTCAAGCCTAAGGTTCAGGAGAGGACCATTGGTTAAACCAGAGGCCTGAACTCCTATGTCTGACATAAGTGATGAGTGAGTGTCACATCCAATCAATATGGGAGCACTATTGTGGTGGCTCCATCTCATGAACTTCCATGAGAACAAAAACTTTTTTCTAGAAAAATCTTACCTGCTCATCACCAAGCCACTCTACTGAAACCAAGGCTGAGCAATGAGATCTCAGGACAACCCCAAAGATGTGGGTCACAGAGCTCCTTAGGGCAAATGACTGATTTCACAAGCTGGTGAGTATAGGAAAGACAGTCATAGAATTCTTTAAAGAGGAGAATTCAGGAATGGGTCCAAATGTGCTTTGTCTAGGCTCAGGACACCCTGCCCAAACAGTATTGCTGTTCCTAGCCAGTCCCATGTGTAAGGGCCTGCCCCTCCCAGAGGAACTGGCTTGGGGACCCCGGATGTAGGGGCAGGGCTGGCCGGGTGGAGACGTCCAATTGGTGGGGCACACGTATATCCACTGGGATGAATTGGGATTCAATTGGCCACCTGTGTAGGGGCAGGGCTTAACCACCCCCATAAAGGTTGGTCTGCGAGGCTGTGGAGGGGAGAAGAAGGGGAGCTGTCAGAGGAAGAAGAAGGAAGAAGAAGAAGTAGAAGGAGAAGAGTTGGCGGGAGCAGCAGCAGCAGAAGAGTCGGTGGGAGCAAAAGAAGAGCTGTAACAGCTCTTCTAAGAGCTATAGGGGCTGTAACAGCTCTTGTAAGAGCTGTAAGCGCCGCCAGCGGTCCCACTGCCTGTGGTCCCGATGCCTGCGGCCCCAAGCCGCCAGCGGTCAAGATGCCGGTGGCCCCGAGCTGCCAGCGGTCGAGACGCCAGCGGTCAAGATGCCGGCGGTCCCAATGCCAGCGGTCCCGTTGCTTGCGGCCCCGAGCCACCAGTGGTCAAGACGACAGTGGTCGAGACGCTGGCCTTTCCGCCGCCAGCGGCCCCGAGACACCAGCTGTCCCGACGCCAGTGGTCCCGACGCCAGCGGTCGTGGGCCGCCAGCGGCCCCGACGCCTGTGGCCCTGAGACGCCTGCGGCACCAAGACGCCAGCGGCCCCAACGCCAGCGGCCCTGCCCACACACCGCGACCCTAGGCAGCGGCGCCACAGGGAACGGCCTAGACACCAGCAACCTCGACGCGAACCCTGAGCCTCTGCCTCGCTGGAGCTGTGTCATTCCAGGGAGTGGCTTCGTCTGGGAAGAGGCCTCCTCGGTGAGCAGCCCTGCAGGAGCAGCATCATCAGGGAAGAGGCTTCCTCCAGAGCGGCCTCGGGAGCAGCCTTGTCTGGGGAGCAGCCTCGCCAGAGCAGCCTTGTCAGAGTGGTGTCATGGGGAGCAGAGTCTGTGTCATCAGTGTTGTCCTCATCATCGGCGCTGTCATCATCACCTCTTTGTCATTGGGAGCGGCCTCATCCTGGGAGCGGCTTCCTCCAGAGTGGCCTCTTCTTGGGAGTGGCCCTGTCCGGGGAGCGACCTCACCAGCAGCGGCCTTCTTGGGAGTGGCCTCTTCTTGGGAGTGGCTCCAACCGGGGAGTGGCCTCATCTGCGGAGCATCCTCGTCTGGAGCGGCCTTCTTGGGAGTGACCTTGTCGGAATCATCGTTGTCATCTTTTCGTAAGAGACATCCCTGACTGGTCAGTTTGATTTTTGATGCTTGGCGTGAAATGAAGTTTTGTTTGATTTTCACTTTATATCAGTCTCATTCCTTTGATCACGGACCCTAACACCATGTACCAGAAGCGGACTTAGAAAATTTTGAGGAAGCTACTCCAAAGCAGACAGTTGCCCTGGGAAGGGAGCCTTAGACATGGCTTCTGCCGAGTGAGGTCTAAGTAGTGTGCTTTGATCCATCTCAGGGCCAGCATTATTGTGAACCCCAATCCACACTGTGTACACTATTACTTTTATACTGAATTTTCCCAATATCATATATAGATTTAACCAGAAAGTTACTTTAACATTCCTTTCATATGATTGACAGAAGAAAAATCTCTGTCTTTAGTGAGCTTATATGTGGTACAGATATGGATGAGCAGGAAACTGACCAATCTTTACCACTCACCACCAATGGACCACACAGGTGAAGACTGTACCAATTTCAGTCACTCTGTTAACTTTTCTACTTGCTCCTGCACTTAGAGTTTCTGTAGTCACCTCTTTCTCATCACTAATACCAATCCTAGGCTACTTGCTCTCTCTCCCACTTTCCTAGATATCTCCACATGGAACCAATAGTGGAGCCTCCCATACATACACACATAAAATGTATTCAACTTAATTGTCTTAAAAGGCTAAGAGTTTGTGGTCAAAGAGATATGTATATATCAGTGATATACTCTTGTTACATCAAAATGATGCTAAAATACATTTATTTTATGTACACAAGTTCCTGTTTTTCTTTGGACCTTGGTTTTCTTATTTGTAAAATAAAAGAGAAAGATTAGGAGAATTTTAATAACTTTCCAACATTAAAATACTTTGTTCCCACAAAATTTTAGGGCCATGAGATAGGCTAAAAAAAAAAAAAAAACTAAACAAACAAACAAACCACTTATTCATGCTCCCAGGATGAAGGAAATTTCATAGGGTGCTATAGAACGCAAGAATTTTGCTTTGCCAGTGTCAAATCTCAGGCCAAGAGCTGCCCAGATTCAGAGAAATTGACCAACTTACAGAAATTGAATTAGGTACTGTTGCTGTCCTTGTATTCTTGCCTATATCTGCATGATTTTCTGATATTCCACCCTGATATGCTTTTGAGTATTTCACTTATTTTCATGAAAAACTAGAGAATGGTTCTCAAACAGAGGATATGATGGAAACTTCTGATTTCTTAGGAAGAGTGCCACGGTCAGTCACAAATTAAAGCTCAGTGCTCCTTTGATCTAGTTTGAAGCAAACCACATTCTTTATAACTGCAGTTTAGAAATGGAACTATGTAGAGGAAATCTACAGGATTAATAAATTATACTGAGATTGTTCTGAACTTGATATCAAGACTGCTTTTGTGCGTAACCAAGGAATGATTCTGATTTCTATTTCCAAATTTTCTGAAATCTTGTATATTTGAAGGTAAATTATACACCATACAAGGTAAATATTAGGTAGAATTCAATTGGAACTAGACACAGCACATATACAATTATTGACATCTAACATGACTTAGTGTCAAGTGAGAAAATATCATGTATCCTTGATCCTAAGCTGTAGTCTCACACATTCTTCAAGTCACAGATACTTAGTTTACTGGAGAAACAGGGACGATGAGATAGAAAGAGATAAAGAGAGAGGGAGAGAAGGCAGGAGGAAGAGGGAGGGAGAAAGAGTGAGGGAGGGAGGGAGGGAGGAAGGGATGGAGATGGGAGGAATCAGATTAGAAAGAAGAAAGGGAGCAAGAATAACAGCAAGAACAAGAAAGGGAGCATTAAAATGCAAATGAGTAATGACTCTGGAGAAGGAAGACAAAGCTTGAGGATTAATATGCAGAATATACTTCTATGGAACAGATGTTCTAATTCAAAAATTGTCACTCAGCCATGGCTTGCACTTTATTTTCTTCATCTACAGAATGACATCGTTGGATCAGTGTCCCTTCAGGATCTAAGCTTAGCTAAAGAGAAGACACAGAGCAATGGGGAGAGTTCTCACCCTTTCCCATCAGGCATTCTACTCCCAAACCACTGCTGCCTCCAGGACACCTTCCTTTTCCATCAGCGCTTTCCCTTTGTCCACTTACATGGGGTGGGTGAGCAGAGTGGGCAGCAAAGGTGGTTTTGGCTTATCTGCCAACTCTAAAGGAATTCCAGTAACAAATAAAAATCTGGCTACTACTACCTACTCTAAAGGAAATCTAAAACAGAGGTGAGATTATTAAAATGTGGGTAGTATGTGCCTGTGTTTTCCAAGTGTTGGCACAGAACTCTTATTTCTGTACAAATATCTTCACAACCCTCTCTCGGATCTCCTTGGTCCTGACTTCATAGATGACTGGGTTCAGGGCAGGTGGGACAACCACGTATAGATTAGCCAAAAGGATGTGGATATAGCGGGGAATGTTTCGACCAAAACGATGCATCATAAAAGAAAAAAATGCTGGTGTGTAAAAGCACAGCATGACACAGACATGAGAACCACAGGTACTGAGAGCCTTTAGTCGGGCGTCCCGAGAAGGAAGGCGGAAAACAGCTTGAAGGATAAGCACATAGGAGGAGGCAATCAGGATCACATCCACAATGATGTTGGAAATCACCATGAGCCCATAGATAATGTTGACCTTGATGAGTGCGCAGGCCAACCGGGCAAGACCCATGTGCTCACAGTACGTATGAGGGATGATGTGATGCCCACAGAAGGGCAGCCTCAGGATGAGAAACACGGAGTCACCAGAATGACGTTTCTTCCAACAACAACAGAGGCCAGGATGCCAATGGTTTTATGCGTGAGGATCATGGTGTACTGGAGAGGGTTGCAGATGGCAACAAAGCGGTCATAAGCCATGGCCACCAGGAGAACAGTCTCCATGCCTGTGAACATGTGGATAAAGAACATTTGAGCAAGGCAGCCCCCAAAGCTGATCTCTTGGAGCTTGAACCAGAAGATGCCCAGCATTTTGGGGACGGTGGATGTGGACAGACCCAGATCGATCATAGACAACATGGCCA
Source organism: Lontra canadensis (assembly GCF_010015895.1). Classification (NCBI taxonomy): domain Eukaryota; kingdom Metazoa; phylum Chordata; class Mammalia; order Carnivora; family Mustelidae; genus Lontra; species Lontra canadensis. The sequence continues at coordinate 29,303,028 of NW_022631001.1, read as the reverse complement.
GGAAGTAGAACATGGGCTGGTGGAGACTGTGTTTGGTCTTGATCACAAAAAGAATGGTGATGTTCCCCACGAGGGCAATCAGGTACACGATGCAGAATGGGAAAGCAATCCAGATGTGGACAGTTTCCAGTCCTGGGATTCCTAGCAGGTGAAAGAAGGGGGGATGGAACTGGGTGTCATTGGTGGAAGTCATGCTTCAAGCAAGTGTCACTGAATTCCTGTCAAAGTGTAGGGATCTTATTCTCTTTTTGGTCTTTTTCTTATCAAGGTCCTAAGAAATGAAAAGAACTTTAATTCGTATGCGAGAGGCAAGGGCAGAAGAGGTTGGTTACAAACATTAGACAGTCTCTTCTTTCCAGAGGGTAACTGAATAAAGTAGTGCTCTTCATACACATTATTATTCTGAGATTCAGTATAGGGGCTATTAAGTGTGCCTTTAGGTTTTGTAATAATGTGAGATCTTTGAAGGAACTGACAGTATTTCACATTATAGTGTATACTTACTGTTTTGGTACTCTTTTCCATTTTTTAAAAAAATTTTATTTATTTTTTTAATTTCTTTTCAATGTTCCAGAATTCATTGTTTATGTACCACACCCAGTGCTCCATGCAATTCATGCCCTCCATAATACCCACCACCAGGCTCACCAAAACTCCCACCGCCCTCCCCTCCAAAACCCTCAGAGTCCACAGTCTCTCATGGTTTGTCTCCATTTCTTTTCCAAATAGTCCATTGTTTACTTTTGGGAAATTGCTATACAAATTGTTAAAGAATCCAAAGTCAAACGAAAATGGCTGACTTATACCACTGTCTGTCTTTTGATCTAATATAAATGTAACGATTTGCCTCATGGATCTCATATAGTCACATGACATAAGGGAAGTTAATCAGATGACCTTTGAATTTTCCTCATTCTGTCTTTACTCTGAGACCTTTGTTGTTTTTGATGCTTTCTAATATTATGGAAAAACTTGGTTTCCCACCCCATACCTCCAGACTCCAGTTTATTCTGCCCCGATATTCTTCTAATAAATTGCCTTTTGCTTATCAGTTAGATTATGTTCATCTTCCTTAAAACATATAACATGAATAATGACCATACAGAATTACACATTGTCCTGAAGTTTTGCCCAGCTTCTTGTATGACTAAATCAAATAACTAACAAATTTCAATAACTCAGAAATGAAGGTGTTGTGAATGACTCTTCCCTGATCCCTAAAATGAATAAAGAAAAATTATTTTCTTTTAAGTTTTGTGTTGCAAGTATATTTTACAATTCTGATGAATCCAGTATAACATGACTTTATGTATTTACCTATTCTCTACCAATAGAAATGTTATTGCTTTGGGACAAAGAAGCAGGGGATATTCATTTTAGTATTCCTAACACTGCCTTAGGAAGGTATGGTTCCCAGTTTACAATTTAGCTGCTGAATAGCTAAATTGGGATTTTGTGTGTGTGTGTGTGTGTGTGTGTGTGTGTGCACGCGCACAAGCGAGAGAGAGAGAGAGACAGAGTTAGTTATTAAAACTAATTCTTCTCATGTATGTGGTTGCATATACCATTGCTGGCTAGTTATTGCAGAGTAGTAACACCCAGGCAAGCAAGTTAATAGTCTCCGATCCTATGTGAGAAAGAGGAGCCTTTCTGGTCCCCAAAGAAGCTGGAGATAAAATTGATCATGTATAGGGAGAAAACAATGTTTACCAGTGTAGAGGGGTCGATACAAGGCTGAGAACCAGAGAGCAATAGTTGCTGGAGCTTAGAAGAGTCTGAGGAAGCAGCTAAGGAGGACACAACAGATTTACAGTTTGCAGTCAGCCCCATCTTCAGGGCAGCTGCTTTACAAGGACTTCCAGCTCAGGAGGAGTTTTCCAGGGGAGTGGCAGAGGGAACTCTTTCTGACAGTAGAGTTCAAATTCAAGAGGACATCTACCCTCTCACAGTTTTGGTCAGAAAGCTTGACTTCCTTCCGCTGCAGCTGTGTGCCACAAATAATGGCAAATAGTGTGGGGCCAATGAGCTCAAGGATTTTTCCTGGAGGGGAAGACAGTAAATTCATCTTTTTCTAGATGTGCACATTGACAAAGAGCCCAGACCCAGAGTCCACTTTAAAAGCTTAATTGATACTAGTTAGAGATCTTTCTGTTTTAGTGCCCACCAACTCTCAATTTATTGAAGTTGTGATTTTTATTTTAACCTGCTGGCTCCTTTTCCATTGCCTCTAATATTAAAATATTATAGATGATTTATATGGGCTTCAGATTCATTCAAATATGTCTTGAAGTCTTGCTATGTCATCTACTAACTGAGGCTTCTTGGACAAATTACTTTTTAGTCAGTTTTATTTTCTGTAAAATTGGGTGAATAAATTCTATCTAATGCTATTTGTTTTAAACACATATAAGACCAATGCATGTAAAGGACTAGCTCATAGGATATATTCAGTAAATTGTAGTTATTTAAACTACTAGTCTTTCCCCAAATTTTATTTTTCTTTTAACTCTAAACAGCTAAAAATGTTACCTATTAGTGCAAATAACTTACAAAATAACTTTGTAAAAGTTTATTATTTATAAATAACTCATGGTGGCTATAAGGTGAAATAAAGGAAGTATGGAGGGAGGGATGACACAAAATATCCCAAAGTGAATGAGTAGGATGGGGCTTCATATTTAGACATATTTTCTATAACTCTATAGAAGCACACATAAACCAATACAGTTCAGTTTGAAAGCAAACTGTTTTCTTTCTCATTCTTACAGAGTTGTCAAACTGGGTGGAATTAAGAGTTGATGGGTGTGGGTACCTTCTTTCAGGCACTGTCATGAATGGGCCACTTGGCAGACAACATTGGATGTGGCTGAGCTAGCAGATGTATTGGGCTCTAATAAAAAAGGCTTGGGTATGTTGCCATAAAGTAGTGGGCCCACGAGGTGGCCATGTTAGAACTGACAATCTCTAAAGCAGGATATGTGGGGGAAAAAATAAGATAATAATGCAGAGCAAATGTATAATGCCTACATCATTTCATTTGGATGTGACATCAGTCACACTTCCACATCTAACCTTACACATAAGATAGCGGCCTGCAGTAGCTTCCTTCTGCTTTGGATGAACCACAGCAAGCCTAGTTGCTTTGTCTGCTTCCCTACCAACAATTGGCTAATCAGAGCAGTCTTCATTTCTTTGGTGATAGCAGATGAAGTTATGCTACTGTAAAACTATCTGTGGCTTTCTAGCTGTGAGGAGTATACTATGTGAGCTATATGTGTGTGAGTGAGAGAGAGACAGAGATAGAGAAAGAGAGAGAAATCCTGCATATTACCTGTTGGCATATCTCTGTGCTCAAACTCTGATGTCTGTTGCAATCCCATGTGCTCTGTTGTGTTCTTTTGTGAAGAGAATGGACAATGAGGCTTTGGAGAACTCCTAAGCAGAGGAGAGGCCATTGTCCTCTCTGTCCTCATTTACCTTTTCTCCTCCTCACTGTAGGATCTCATCTCCCCTGTCCATGTATCCTTACCTTTCTAATATTTCCTCTCCCAGCCCTTGCTTGGAGCAGTATCACAGCATGAGCCCATGTGCTTACACATGGTGATGGGAGCCCCTTCAAGCCTCCTGGTCCCAAGACCATCCTATCACATGGAGAGAATCTTTATAATGAAGAGGACATCCCTAATTCTAGGCATGATCCAGAATCCCCAAGAGTCCTCTGGGCATAAACTTGGGCTCATGGGTCATTAAGCCCATCTCTTTGTTCCTCCCTACTGCTTCTGCAGAGACAGATCACCAGACCAGATATAACTCCTAGCTCAGGGGAGATTATGTCTCCTGAGCTGTTAGGAAGGGAAATATCCTGAAGGGGAGTCTGTACAGGGAATGATATTGATTCTGCTCCCTTCAGAAGCCATGAAAATACTAAGTTTTACACCATTAAGTCTTCAAAGTGTGTCTTCTTAGGAAACTGCCACTAGTGACACTTCTGCTTTGTTTAATATAATAAATGTGTGAATCCTGCTGAAGTTTGGGGTTATGACTGTGGTTTCAAAAGATGAGGACCACCAAAATAAATATATTAGACTGTGGCAGCAACTCTATTTTATTTAAACAGTGTTTGTACCTGTCGATAATAGTATCAACTCTCTTCCAAGTCAACAAGAGTTCCTTTACAACCTCTAACTAATTGTAAACAGTCTTTGGAGAGGGGATTTCATGTGTTTTAGCTCTTTTGGCAGAAGGTGAAGGAAACTCTACATTCTCCTGAGAAAACAGAATCTAGCTAGAGCTCAAAGTCTAGTTTACTTGGAGTCTCCTGCCCTGGATGACGATGGAGTAGACCTGCTAGTACCATAGGCCATAAAGCAGAATTTTCCTGAGTACAGACAGGAAGACTGGAGGACAATTGAATACATTAGAAAACCAGTTTCTTATCTTCTAAGTTCAGATAATTTTCAGTGGTTAAGAAAGAGAAGAAAATATCTGTGATCCAAAAGAATTCTGGTTAGATCTGCTGCTATGTTCTCCTTTGCATTTCCTCTCTTTTTGATGAATGAAAACCTTACTCCCTAGCCTCTCTCTGGTCACTCCTTCATGGTATCCATCCTCCCTACTCTATCAACATTTATCTTTCCAAATCAAATCTAATTTTTACTTAATATTTCTTTTTATGACCTCTGTGGATCCATTATATACTCTGGGCTTTAAATGATAAATTATGAACACCACTATTGGGAAAGTCCTTCAGTGAATGTCCACATACCCTTTAATTCTACTTCATGACTCTCCAAACCATTACACCATCTTTGGTGATCAAAAGTCCTACTTAGGAAATAAGCTGCTGCTCATTTCCACTTTCCTTTGGCTTTCTCCCCAATTCCCATGCCCTCTATGATGACCTTCTTTAAAAATCATCCAGATACCATCTCTAGGTCTCTTATTTTTATATTGTTGTGTACTGCTATTATAACATACTCATTTTTTCCTTGGGTTTTAGTGTTTCCTACCTTTCCTAATTTTTTCCAAATTTTATTGTAGTAGAATATATGTAACATAAGATTTACTGTCTCAACCATTTTTAAGTGTACAGTTCAGTACATTTATATCATTGCACATTCATAACCACCATTTATCTCTAGAACTTTTTCATTTGCAAAGATTAAAACTCCCCCATAGCCCCCTCACCCTTTCCCCTGGCAACTACCATTCTACTTTTAATTTTTTTATCTCTCTTTTTACCCCAACCCCATTCTACTTTCTGTTACTGTAAGTTTGGCCTTTTTAAAAAAATTCCTTATAAAACTGAGATCATGCAGCATTTGTCTTTATATGACTGTCATAGTTCACTTTAGCATGATGTCCTCAGGTTCATCTGTGTTCTTTCAATGGCAGGATTACCTTCTTTTTTTAATTTCTTTTTTTAATTTAAATTTTAGTTAATATACAGTGCAATATTTGTTTCAGGAGTAGAATTAAGAGGTCCTTCTTTTTTAATGCTGGGTAAGATTCCATGTGTGATTTAGTTTCATACTAGGGACTGACCAGAGAGATTCCATGGTTAAGTCAAGGGGTATTTGGTACCTCATTACTTTAAGGGATAACGAATATGAAACTAACTCCTACATGTAAAATTAATTGGATGATTATAAGAACTTGTGGACATGTTAGTTCTTATTGTTTCTCTTCTACTGTTACCTCAATATTAACTCATTTCACTGAGATTGAATGATCATCATTAGTAATATACTTTAAAAACATTTGTTTTGTATATTAAATTAACAAAAATCACTGGGATTAGCATAGAATTGGGTGAAGTAATTAGTATGGTAACTCCTGGAGTAAAATTTCACTGTATTTGATCTTATTTATCATTTTTTCTTTTCTGTTGCTGTTTTTGAAAACCAAGATTGCATTTTTTTTATACTGCCTTCATCCATTTCAGAAACCTCTGTTATACTCACTTTTAAACATTCCAAATTTTCTAAGGTTCTTTACAGTCCAGCTTATTTTTCCATCCCATTTCTTATGTTTGCATTTTTGATGTTCATGAATAATTTTCTTTTTTCTTCTTACATATTTCAACGCCCAGCAAAAGCCATCCTGTTAAAAATGGGTAAAAAAGGGGCGCCTATGTGGCTCAGAGGGTTAAGCCTCTGCCTTTGGCTAGGTCATGATCCCAGGGTCCTGGGATCCACCCCTGCATCGGGCTCTCTGCTTAGTGGGAAGCCTGCTTCCTCCTCTCTCTCTGTCTGCCTCTCTGCCTACTTGTGATCTCTATCAAATAAATAAAATCTTAAAAAAAAAAGGGTAAATAAGTATTCATCCTTGCTGTCTCCAGCTACTTTGTAGCTAAAGGATATGCCAGGTCTCCTATTTCACACCAGATACCTCATCTTCATTTGCATTACCACTATCCAAATTCTAGTTCTTCTTGAATCACAAAGATACCTGAAAATTAACTGTGCTTCACTAATTGTCTATATCTTACCCTTCCCAAATCTAGTACGAGATAAGACTTTCTAAAATTCCACACAATCATTTTACTCACCACTTCATAAACTTCAGTAATATTCAATTTTCTATACAGTAAACTTCAGACCACTGTATGCTTTTAATCCAAAATATGACTCTAATTGTTAAGTAATATTATCTATTTTTATTGTCTGTGTTTTAAACTAAATTACTTTATTAGTTGTTGACAAATATTCCCTTTTACAATTTTCATTTGTTCCATATGTATTTTTTAACTCCAAGAAGGGCTATCCATATGATACAGTATTAAATTTGCCAGTTCAAGAATGAGAGTGTATGATATAGGGATTAAGCTAATAAGGAACTTCAAAGAATCAGAAACCTGAAAGTACAGAAAGGGAAAAAATAAATACCAAAAGGTCTAGTCTAATTTCCATCTTTTGTTTCCAAAGTCTTTAGTAAAAATTATACTACTTATTTTTAGGCAGTACTTTATTACTTATAGAAAATTTTTGCATTTCACTCAATACCTGTCATTGACTATGTGATCTCTAGTTGAACACCTGTATGAAAGAAATCTTATTACTTGTAAGATATCTAGAACACCACACAGTTTTAACAGAAAGTTATTTCACCGAATCAAAGTTCTCCCCCTTCAAATTTACTCTTGTATGTAATATTCTATGCCAGGGGTCAATAGAGGATATCATTGCAGGTTCACAGTTAGAAAGACACATATATGCTTCCAACAACTACAAACAATATGCTTTTCTGATTACACACACACACACACACACACAATTAATTTTGGTGAGAGAAATTTATATTAATTTTATCATAAATGTTTGTCTTTTCAGACTCTATGCCTTCATAAACTGAATGAATTACCCCTCATTCAATCATTTTTCAACAAACAGACTCTGTACCTGCTGCTGGATCTGCTTGGTTCTGATGCCATAAATGACTGGGTTGAGGGCAGGGGGTATGACTACATAGAGATTAGCCAGAAGGATACGGATATACTTGGGGATGCCATAACCAAAGCAGTGAGTGAGAAAGGAGAAGAGAGCTGGACCAAAGAAGGCAAAGATGACACAAATATGGGAGCTACAGGTATTCAGAGCCTTCAGGAGGGCATCTTGGGAGGGGAGGTGGAAGACAGCGTATAAAATCTTAGCATAAGAGATAATGATGAGAATCACATCCAGAAACAAGATAGAAATATTCCCAAGACCATAGTAGACATTGGCATTAATGCTGGCACAAGCTAGACGTGCCACTCCCATGTGCTCACAATAGGTATGAGGGATGATTCTATGTCCGCAGTAAGGAAGCCTCAGGAGGAGAAAAATGATGGGTGCAATCATGCATAAGCTTCTTAGAACCACCACCATAGCAATCACACCAATGACTCTGTCGGTGAGGATCATACTGTACCTGAGGGGTTTGCAAATAGCCACATAGCGATCAAAACCCATGGCAAGAAGTACAATGCTCTCCATGACTGTAAAAAAGTGGACAAAAAAGACTTGAGCAACACAGCATCCAAAGCACAACTCCTAAAGGTTGAACCAGAAGATACCCAGCATCTTGGGGATAGTAGTAGTAGAGAGACTTAGGTCAATCACTGACAGCATGGCCAGAAGGTAGAACATGGGTTGGTGAAGGCTACGTTCAATCCAGATAACAACCAGAATGATAACATTTCCAACAAGAGCAATCAGATACACAGCACAGAAGAGAAATCCAAGCCAGATTTGTGCAATTTCCAACCCTGGAATCCCCAGCAATAGGAATGAAGAAGGGTGAGAGTCAGTGATGTTGAAAGAAGACATTCTGTAGGCTGACGATGGCATGATTTTCAAAAGTTATTGCTGTTTCCCATTGGACAATGCATTCATGTTGAACTGAGATCTACAAAAATTAAAAATAAAAATATTTCCTAACAAAAGATTGGTTTTGGAAATAAATTTTTCTAAAAACCTTTGATTCTTTCGTCTTTTTCAGCTCTCCATAAGTAATTCCAGTATCACTCCTGATGTACACCACAAGTGTGAGAAGCTAATGAGCCAGGTAGAGGCTAACACTGTGTCTTTTTTGAAATTATGGGTTCAGAGGAATTAAATGCACTAAATAAACAATATTAGGAGATAATAAAATTGAGAATAATAAAAACTGCCATGATAGTCATGGCTATCATTAATTTGGCATTGTTGTTGTCATTATTTCCAATATTATCTCATTTCGTTCTCCCCCACAGTTCCATAGCACAAGTTCTGCTGGTGTCTGGTTTATGGAAGAGTGAGACTTTGACAGGTTCATTAACTTCCCATTACTTACTATACTAATAAGCAGCATAATCAAGATGTGAAATTAGGTGAAACTAAGCTTTGTGACACTAATGTGGATCTGTCTTTGCAAACTTGTTCATTGAAATAGTGAAAGGAGGGAGAAGGAAAAATAAAGAGTAGAGAAACAAAGGACCTAGAATAACCAAACTACCTCAGAGCTAAGAATCGGGAAGATTTGCCATATCATCTATTGAAATTTTCTACAAAACTGTGATGATTATGGCAGTGTTACTGTTAAAAGAAGAAAAAGAAAAAGAGACAATGGAACAGAACTGAGAATCTAGCAGCAGACCCACAAAATTCTTAGGGTTCAGATATCCAAAATTAAGATATTCCCAAGTAGGAAGTTAAGATAAATTGTCAAGGAGGAATGATAATCTTTCCCAGATGAAGTTCTTTCTGAAGAACCTGTTGACTTCTATAGCTGTTGAGAGGAAAATGTGATAATTAAATCTGATCTGCGCTCTGGAGCTGGCTACACAGCAAAGTTTGAAGGCACAGTTCCTGATAAGGTCTTCACTTCTGACATCAACTGCCAGTTCAGGAAGTTTTCCAAACTACCCCCAAGTTTAGTAATCTACTAGAAGGGCTCACAGAACTCCCTGAAAACTATTACACTCATGGTTACAGTTTATTATAGGGAAAAATTTAAATCAGACAAAGGAAGAGATGCTCAGGGCAGAGTGTGAGGTTTATAAATATAAAGAATCCATTGTCCTTCTGCATGGAGTCAGGATGAGTTACCCTCCTGGCATTAATGTGTGACAATATGTATAGAGTCGTATTGCCAACCAGGGAAGCTCACCTTAGCTTTGGTGTCCATAGTTTTTACTGGAGCTTCATTATGTATACATGATTGATTTATTGCACAGATGGTTGAACTCAATCTTCAGACTGATGCCACATGACCCAAAGTCTTCTTCCTAAGTTATATTGTTGTTATTTATGTATGGCCAGTCCCCTCACATTAAGATCTGGTTTGAGCAACCCCCGCCCTAAACTCCTATCAGATATGACAGATTACTTCCTAGAAGCCAAGAACAAAGGCCAGACCTCTCTTAGGTAAGGCAAAATTCCTTTCTATACATCTATTCATTTAGTTCCAAAGATATTTTTTGTTTTTGCTGTAGCTATGATTTTCACCTCTTCTCTTCTCTTGGGTCATGGTATCAGTTGTAAAGTCAGGTCTCCCAATAATCAAGGTTGAATTCAGTTTAATCCTTTTGAAATGTAAAGTATAGAGAGAGACCAACAGCTGATCAGCATATTGTATCCTTTTTCATATCAGGGATATGTGTGGAATCAGTCTAACTATAAGGGAGTTCAAGCTCATTACTCTATCCTTAATTGCCTACTATGACTTTTTTTTTCTTTGTATCTCACTCACTATGAAGGCAATATGTATAGGAAAAAGAAGCAAAAGTAATAGCATTTAATATCACTGGCATTGTGGTATGGAATGGATTCTGATTCTATTCTTGCTGGATGAGGTTTTATGTGCCTGAACGAGTGTCGGTGCCTAGCAGATATTTCCTTTCCAAATTTTTCCCAGCTTAGTCTTCTTCCTACATCTCCCCAGACCAGTGATCTGTGCCATTTCATTCCCTACCCCAATACTCTAGGTCTTAACTCAATTTCTATGAAACCAGTTACAATCTTAAGCATATATTGTAGACTCACTGATCAGAAAAACTTACCAAGTTCCCTATCTTACATCTTAGGGAGTCATTTAACAACTCTGAATTCAGATGCTGAAATTTACATACATATATATATATAACCTCAATACACACTAAGAAGTATTAACAAAATGTTGTTGTGTGTGTTGAGGGGATTTGTAATGAAGTCTTCAGGTGCCAGGTAGTCTGAGACATTGAAATGAAAAAAATAGGGAGTCCCTTTGGTCATTACACCAGCCAAAGAGAAAGCTCTAGGGAAATTTCAGTGAACCTTGCTGTCTGCTACTCAGTCAATTGACAGTTTTTGTTATTTCACATAATATTTATGATCATTAATATTTTATCTTTTTCTCTCCTTCCTTCTTCCTTATTCTGTTTTCAGTCTGTGAAATGCTTGGACTAATTCTTTGGAATATATCTCTATCTCTATCTCTATCTATCTCTATCTCTATCTCTATCTCTATCTCTATCTCTATCTCTATCTCTATCTCTATCTCCAGCAACTCTGTTCTGTTTTCAGTCTATGAAATGTTTGGACTAATTCTTTGGAAGATAGGTATATATAGATATATCTCTATATACCTATATATATCTCCAGCAACTCTTTTTTTATTGTGAAATATACATAAAAATTAGCATTTTAGTCATTTTAAAGTTTACAACTCAGTAGCACTTAGTACATTTACAACACTGTGCAACTGTTACCACTATCTAGTTGTATAAAACGTCATCACTCCAGAATGAAATCCTGTGTGCATTAAATAATCACTTCCCATTCTTCCAGCTCCAGGCATCAGATCAGATTTGCTGTCTCATTTCTCTCATTGGTTGCAGAAGTCAACAGCTATGAGGAAGAAACTTCAAAGCTTAACATTTACTTTTGCTCACTTAAACTCCTATTTGGGGATAGAAATTTTAAAAATGTACTCTATGCATACAATAGGATATTATCCAGCCTTAAAAAAGAAGGAAATCCTGCCATTTCAACAACAGGGATGAACCTAAGGACATCATACTAAAGTAAAATAAGCCAGTCACATAGATAAATATTGCATGATCTCAGTTTTATGTGGAATCTCAAAAAAAAAAAAAAAGGCAAAACTAACAGTAACAAAGTAGAATGGTGGTTACAAGACCTTGGCACATGTGTGAAAAGGGGAGAGTTTTAAAAAAATGTATATTGGTAGTGACTAGAGATGGTGAGAGGGAACCATGGAGAAATTACTGTAAATGGGTACAGATTTTCAGCTTTTGCAAAATGAAGAAAGTCTGGAGATAGTGGTTATGGTGTACAAAACAAGAATCTCCTTAATGCTACTGAAACTTAGACTTAAAAATGGTGAAGATAGTAAATTTTATGTTATGTGTAGTCTATCATAATAAAAATTGAATAAAATGGGAAAAAATGGAAAGGAAAAATATGTATGTTATAGGAAACTACAAGAGATGTAGAGATCATATCAGAATGTTTCATACAGAAGACTATCATGGAGGACCTGGTATTGAAGGAGAGTAGATATGTACTGCAATGTGAAGTATTTTCAGTTCCTACAAATATCTCATATTATGATTAATTTAAGGCACAGATAATATTGCCAATGAAAAATCTCAGAACAATGTGTATGAAGAGCACTACTTTATTCAGTTACCCTCTGGAAAGAAGAGACTGTCTAATGTTTGTAACCAACCTCTTCTGCCCTTGCCTCTCGCATACGAATTAAAGTTCTTTTCATTTCTTAGGACCTTGATAAGAAAAAGACCAAAAAGAGAATAAGATCCCTACACTTTGACAGGAATTCAGTGACACTTGCTTGAAGCATGACTTCCACCAATGACACCCAGTTCCATCCCCCCTTCTTTCACCTGCTAGGAATCCCAGGACTGGAAACTGTCCACATCTGGATTGCTTTCCCATTCTGCATCGTGTACCTGATTGCCCTCGTGGGGAACATCACCATTCTTTTTGTGATCAAGACCAAACACAGTCTCCACCAGCCCATGTTCTACTTCCTGGCCATGCTGTCTATGATCGATCTGGGTCTGTCCACATCCACCGTCCCCAAAATGCTGGGCATCTTCTGGTTCAAGTTCCAAGAGATCAGCTTTGGGGGCTGCCTTGCTCAAATGTTCTTTATCCACATGTTCACAGGCATGGAGACTGTTCTCCTGGTGGCCATGGCTTATGACCGCTTTGTTGCCATCTGCAACCCTCTCCAGTACACCATGATCCTCACGCATAAAACCATTGGCATCCTGGCCTCTGTTGTTGTTGGAAGAAACGTCATTCTGGTGACTCCGTGTTTCTCATCCTGAGGCTGCCCTTCTGTGGGCATCACATCATCCCTCATACGTACTGTGAGCACATGGGTCTTGCCCGGTTGGCCTGCGCACTCATCAAGGTCAACATTATCTATGGGCTCATGGTGATTTCCAACATCATTGTGGATGTGATCCTGATTGCCTCCTCCTATGTGCTTATCCTTCAAGCTGTTTTCCGCCTTCCTTCTCGGGACGCCCGACTAAAGGCTCTCAGTACCTGTGGTTCTCATGTCTGTGTCATGCTGTGCTTTTACACACCAGCATTTTTTTCTTTTATGATGCATCGTTTTGGTCGAAACATTCCCCGCTATATCCACATCCTTTTGGCTAATCTATACGTGGTTGTCCCACCTGCCCTGAACCCAGTCATCTATGAAGTCAGGACCAAGGAGATCCGAGAGAGGGTTGTGAAGATATTTGTACAGAAATAAGAGTTCTGTGCCAACACTTGGAAAACACAGGCACATACTACCCACATTTTAATAATCTCACCTCTGTTTTAGATTTCCTTTAGAGTAGGTAGTAGTAGCCAGATTTTTATTTGTTACTGGAATTCCTTTAGAGTTGGCAGATAAGCCAAAACCACCTTTGCTGCCCACTCTGCTCACCCACCCCATGTAAGTGGACAAAGGGAAAGCGCTGATGGAAAAGGAAGGTGTCCTGGAGGCAGCAGTGGTTTGGGAGTAGAATGCCTGATGGGAAAGGGTGAGAACTCTCCCCATTGCTCTGTGTCTTCTCTTTAGCTAAGCTTAGATCCTGAAGGGACACTGATCCAACGATGTCATTCTGTAGATGAAGAAAATAAAGTGCAAGCCATGGCTGAGTGACAATTTTTGAATTAGAACATCTGTTCCATAGAAGTATATTCTGCATATTAATCCTCAAGCTTTGTCTTCCTTCTCCAGAGTCATTACTCATTTGCATTTTAATGCTCCCTTTCTTGTTCTTGCTGTTATTCTTGTTCCCTTTCTTCTTTCTAATCTGATTCCTCCCATCTCCATCCCTTCCTCCCTCCCTCCCTCCCTCACTCTTTCTCCCTCCCTCTTCCTCCTGCCTTCTCTCCCTCTCTCTTTATCTCTTTCTATCTCATCGTCCCTGTTTCTCCAGTAAACTAAGTATCTGTGACTTGAAGAATGTGTGAGACTACAGCTTAGGATCAAGGATACATGATATTTTCTCACTTGACACTAAGTCATGTTAGATGTCAATAATTGTATATGTGCTGTGTCTAGTTCCAATTGAATTCTACCTAATATTTACCTAGTTTGCTATACTGTTTTCATTCATGATTTTAGAAAATTTCGAGAAGAAATTAGGATCATTATATGATAAAGACAAAAGCAGTCTTGATATCAAGTTCAGAACAATCTCAGTATAATTTATTAATCCTGTAGATTTCCAATATGTATTCCCATTTCTAAACTCCAGATATATCAAGGGGGTATAGTTTGCTCTCCTTTAGCAGTATGTTATAGCTTTTAATATAAAAATATCACACTTCCTTGGTTGAATTTATTCCTTAATATATATATTATTATTTTTTGATGGTGTTGTAAATGGAATTTTGTTCTCAATTTCTTTTTTAGATTATTCATTGCTAGTATATGGAAATACATCTGATTTCTGTATGTTAAAATTGTATTGTGTAACTTTGTTGAATCCATTTATTACCTCTAATACATTTTTTGGTATATTCTTTACAATATTCTTTACATAAGATTATATCATTTATAAATAGACATAGTTTACTCCTTCCTTTCACATTTGAATGAGCTTTTTTTTTGCCTAATTTCTCTAGCTAGAACTCCCAGTACAATGTTAGATAGCAATGTTGAAAGCAGGCATTCTTGTCTTGTGTATGATCTTAGGGAGAATGTTTTCAGTCTTTCATTATTGAGTATGATACAAACTTTATATTCTTAGGGATATTTTTCTGTTGTTTTTTTGTGAAAAAAAATTACATTCTGCAATGTAACGACAACCCCACACACCCCTTATTTGTGTGTGTGTGTGTGTGTGTGTGTGTGTGTGCGTGAGAGAGAGACAGAGAAGGAGAGAGATGGGGGGGTAGAAATGGCTTCTTGAGTGCACCAGATATTTTCTAGTATAATCAACTGTATTCTGTATTTTGATATTATTTCTTCAAGGTCAGGCAGAGATGACAGATTAGAGATTTCTCAGGTCCTTCCTGGACATGTACATGGTCATTGCATGTATGTGGCTTTATAGTTTAGGATTATTTCAGAACTTTGAAAAACTCTGTATGGTCAATACATTCCCCATTTTTTCCTTTTATCTCAGTCTCTTTTTAGGTCCAATTAATATTCCTGCTTCAGGAAGCTGCAATGTTAAGTAATTTCTACTTGTTTTTGAGTAATAGCCCAGGGAAAAGGCTGCTCATAGTAAATGAGATTTGAGTCAGGTCATATAAAGATACACCCTATTGAGGGGTATTTCCTGGCAGCTGTCAGACAGGTTCAATAGTTACAGGTCCATGGGAATGGATCTCCAGGATATTATTTATCCCCGTCCCAGGGGAAGTGGGGCTAAGAAAGATATAAACATCTTCTATTCAGCATAATAAGACATGTCCCAAGAAAATACCACAGAATGTTTCTTGGAGATTTAGAGAACAACGTAAGTCATATCATGATTAAATTGTAAAAAAACAGCAAAAGGGATGAGGAAAGAGCTTATGGCAAGGTAGTATGGAGAGATAGTATGGAGAGATGGAGGAAAGATGAAAATGAAAACAAGATAGAGAGAGAGTGTACACTCATATTCCTAACCTCCTGAGGCTACACTTTTGCCTGTGTGTGTTTATACTTATGACTGTGCAAAATCTCACATGTAAAACTAAAAGGTGAGATGTGGAAAGAGATGCACAAATGCATCCTGTATCAGTTTACGCATTGTTTCTGACTCTTCGTATGGCTGCATAAATGTGAGTATCAAAATGGTGAGGACTTGCTTTCTCTATTTCTAGAACTGTGTCAGGAATAGTAAAGGTGAATGACTAATCAGTGTTTCTGAATTAATGAATTCGTGAATAAATGAATCTTGATGGATGGCCCTGAGGGATATACTTCTTTTGGAAATGAGACCTAGATTGATGAAGCATCTGAGAAAATTAATAAGGGGCATGAAAGCAGTATAGCCATGAGACTGCAAGATTAGGTGAGTATGGGAAAGTAGGTGTCCGCCAGCTCTCTTCCTTCTGCCAGCAGTTCCAGGAAATGGGAAAGTGGATACAGTGGGTATAGTGGAGGTTGGTGGAATAACGTAGAATAAAGGGACGACACATGAAGGAAATGGCTGCTGGATTGGTGGATATAATTTCATGTAGCACCTTAGAGTTAAGAATTGTTCTGTGAGTTCTTAGCTTCAGAACTAATCTCCTTCATGTAATTTTTCTTGCTCCACCTCCACATTCACAGCATTCTGTGCACACTCCTAACACACACTTGCAATGCAATTTTTAAATTTCATCTTCGGAATTTTATCTTTCTTACCACTTAGTGGCCTCCATTTCTCTCTAATGGAGCCTTGTCAGTTTTGACTTACACCAAAACCCAAGTATTCCTAAGGTTGAATCAAAGCTTTCTGCACAATTGCATGCATCACATTCAATCAGCTCTACATTTTCTGTGGGACTAGTTTTTCCCAAATAAACTGTGAAGTAATGAACTTCTTCCTTTTTGTTTTAAATTTTTAATTTAATATAAATAAGTTCAGAGTTCCCACATATTCTGGATGAGTGCTATAAAATGAAATCATTTGATACTTCCCCTTCCAATGTGACTTTAAGGGAGGCATCAGTAAAGACATTAGAGGTAGGATAGACTCTTGGTAGGAGCTGAATTTGACGATGTCTAAGATGTTCCTGCCCTCTCCCCATGGGTATAAAGCAGAGATATATTTGAAACTTTGCCCAGAATATTTAGTTTTCCTTCCCCCGGGTGGCCTATATCTGGACATTTTGTTTACTGGGTATATTTACTCTCCTAATGATAAGTTTACCTAGTTTAAAATAATCTCTCAAGTCATGTTTAACCATAACTGTAAAATATTTTTGTCAACTATCTCCCTCTCCTAGTCATTATTTTTCAAATCTGATAGGTAATTTTTTTCAAGAACAAATTATGATAGGAACTGAGTTGTTTATTTTCTGAAATATGACACTGAAATTGTTTGCTCTTCTGTCTCTTCTTCTTTAAGACTTTATTTATTTTTTTGAGAGAGACAGGTAGAGTGCATGTGCATGTGTGGACATACAAGCACAGGGGATGGGCAGAGGGACAGAGAGAGAGGAAGAAGCAGACTCCCAGCTGAGCAGGGAGCCCAATTTTGGGCTTGATCCCAAGACCCTAAGATCATGACCTGAACCAAAAGCAGCTGCTTAACCAACTGAGCCACCCAGGTGCCTCTTGGCCTGTCTCTTTTTAATTAGTTCCTCTATTTCAGAATTTCTTAAATTGACAACTTTTATGTGGTGGAGTTTTTTTCATGCATATGAATAAACAAAGATAAATTGTTTCTTCTGCTCTAAGAACCAGACCATCTAGTATTCACAAGTGCCCATAGAAATGTATAAACACAAATATGCACACAACATGCATATGAACACAGAGGATTATGTACACTACATTTTGGGGTTTTTAGATTCCCTAATAGGGGAATGACTGGGATTACAAACACCAAACAAAGAACTATGCACATTAAGTAAAAATATGTGGAACATGATCAGATACACAGACTATGGAATTTAATCTTTCTCATTTATTTCTGGTTACACTCCAGAGTTTGAATTTAAACTATACCTCTTGTCTTTTTGTCAGTTTTCTTATTAGGTACAGTGGCAGCAGATTAAGGCTGGTTCTGCTTCTGGTACCATTCGATGTTCAGGAGAGGATTACACAAAGTGAGGAGTGTCTTTAATCTTCTTTCCTTTTTCAAAAAATGTAGTTATAACTGACATAAAAAATTCCTTAAATTCAAGGTATATGGTGTGTTGATTTGATGCATTTATATATTACAGTATGATTACCACCATAGTTTTTTCCTATCATGTTACATAATTATCAATTTCTTTTTTGGTGTGAGAACACTTAAGATATAGTCTTTCAGCAATTTCAAAGTATATAATATTGTACTGTTGACTAAAATAATTACTTCTTTCTGAGTTAGAATGAGGGAATCAAAATTGAACATAATAATAGAAAGTTTAAAAAAATGTTCTTTTGCATTTTATCAGAAATCTGGACAAAGGGAGAAGAGGAGAAAAATTCACTAATGTGAAGTCAATAATTGCATCCACAACAGAAGTGTGCAAAAATTGTGGCAGAAAGAATGGCTATACTTAATGACACTCAGTTCCATCCTTCTTCACTCCTCCTCTTGGGTATCCCAGGTTTGGAAGGTGTGCACATTTGGATTGGATTTCCCTTTTTCTTTGTATATCTTGTTGCACTCCTGGGGAATGCTGCTGTCCTGTTTGTGATCCAGACTCAACAGAGTCTCCATGAGCCCATGTACTACTTTCTGGCCATGTTGGACTCCATCGACCTGGGCTTGTCCACAGCCACCATCCCCAAAATGCTGGGCATCTTCTGGTTCAGGCTCAGTGATATATCTTTTAAAGGCTGCCTTTCCCAGATGTTCTTCATCCATTTCTTCACTGCCATGGAGAGCATTGTGTTGGTGGCCATGGCCTTTGACAGCTACATAGCCATTTGTAAACCCCTTCAGTATACCATGATCCTCACCAGCAAAATTATCTGTATTATTGGAGGCATTGCTATTCTGCGGAGCCTATGCATGGTGATCCCACTGGTGTTTCTTCTCCTGAGGCTGCCCTTCTGTGGCCACCGTATCATCCCTCATACCTACTGTGAACACATGGGCATTGCCCGTCTGGCCTGTGCCAGCATCAAAGTCAATATAATATTTGGTTTTGGGGATATGGCTATTTTACTATTGGATGTGCTTCTTATTGTACTTTCCTATGCCAGGATTCTCCATGCTGTGTTCTGTCTGCCCTCCAGGGAGGCTCGACTCAAAGCTCTCAACACCTGTGGCTCCCACATTGGTGTTATCTTAGCTTTTTTCACACCAGCATTTTTCTCTTTCTTGACACACCGTTTTGGCCATAATATCCCCCAGTGTATCCATATCCTTTTGGCCAACCTATATGTGGTTGTTCCACCAGCCCTGAATCCTGTAATCTATGGGGTCAGGACCAAGCAGATTAGGGAGCAGGTTTTGAGAATTTTTTTTTTTTAAGTCAGTTAACCATTGGTATTCCTAGAATTATAGTTCATATTTACTCCATTTGCTCATTAGAAGGGGGTTATTTTCTAAAACTATAGAAGAGAAGTAGCAAAGATAAATACAAACAGAAAAAAACATTTCTTTTTTCTGTAATCTTTTATTATTACAGATAATAATGAATTTGTTGGTGATAATATTACAATTTTTAAGGATTGCATCTTTTACAAAGTGCTTGTATTTATCCTCTTTGATAATCAAGGTAGTCCTATAAAATCATTATTATATTCACAAGTTTTCAGATGAGAGTATGATGCTTAGTATTGCATCCACCTTCACAGGAGGGCAGGCAGAAGACAGCATGGATTTTCTTTCTTGTAAAAGAAAAACAAAGCTGGAGGCAATCACAGTTCCAGACTTCATCTTATACTTCAAAGCTATAGTAATGAAAACAATATTGTACTGACACAAAAAATAGATACATAGGTCAATAAAACAGAATAGAAAACACAGAAGTAAACCCACAATTATATGGTCAACTAAACTTCAACAAATGAGGAATGAAAATATAATGGGAAAAAGAATCTCTTCAATGAAGGGTGTTGGGAAAACTGGACAGCTACATGCAAAAAGATGAAACTGGACTGCTATCTTTCAGTGGTAGAAGAGAAAAAATGGCTTCAGGTCTGCTGCTAATCTTTTGCTTCCTTTTGCAGACAAGTGTTAGAAATCAGGATTGTGGTTATTTTTGCTTTCATTTCCCTTACCTCAGAAGACCGATCTAGGAAAACATTGCTCTGTCCTATATCAGAGAAATTACTGCCTGTGCTCTTTTCTAGGATTTTTATGGTTTCAGGTCTCACCTCACATTTAGGTCTTTAATCCGTTTTTTAATTTATTTTTGTGTATGGTGAAAGACAGTGGTACAGTTTTGTCCTTTGTTTTTCTTTTTCAAGATTGCTTTGGCTATTCATTGTCTTTTGTGGTTCCATATAAATTTTAGGACTGTTTGTTTCAGTTCTGTGAAAAATGTTGTTGGTATTTTGATAGGGATTGCATTAAATCTGTAGATTTCTGAATAATAATATTTCTTGTTCCAATCCATGAGCATGGAATGTTTTTTCACTTCTTTGTGTCATCTCCTTTTCCTTCATCAGTGTTTCATAGTTTTCTGAGTACAGGAATTTAACCTCTTTTGTTATGTTTATTCCTATGTACTTTATTATTTTTGGTGCAATTGTTAAGTGGGGATTTTTTCTTAATTTTGTTTTCTGCTGCTTCTTTATTAGTATATAGAAATGCAACAGATATTTGTATGCTGATTTTATATCTTGCTACCTTACATTTATCTGTTCTCGTAGTTTTTTTGGTGGAATCTTTAGGGTTTTCTATGTATGTATATGTTTATATTATATCATGTGCAAATAGTGAAAATATTATTTCTTTCTTACCAACTTGGATGCCTTTTATTTCTTTTTGTTGTCTAATTGCTGTCGCTAGGACTTCTAATACTATGTTGAATAAAAGTGGTAAGAATGGAGAGCCTAGTTTTGTTCCTGATCTTAGGGGAAAAGCTCTCAGTTTTTTCCCACTGAGTATGAAGTTCACTCTGGGTTTTTCATCTAAGACCTTTATTATGCTGAGGTGTGTTCCTCTAAACCTACTTGGAAGCCACTGTGGAAAAAGGATGGAGGTTCCTCAAAAAGTTAAAAATAAAACTATTATATGATCTAGTAATCTCACTACTGAGTATTTATGCAAAAAGTACAAAAATATTAATTCAAAGGAATACATGCACCTTGATGTTTATAGCAGCATTATTTATAATAGCCATATTATGGAAGCAGCCAAAGTGTCCACTGATAGAGGAATGGATAAAGAAGATGTGGTAAATATATATATATAAATATGATTATTCAGCCATAAAAATAATGAAATCTTGGCATTTGCAACAACACAGATGAAGCTAGAGAGTATTATGCTAAGTGAAATAAGTCATTCAGAGAAAAACAAATACCATATGATTTCACTCATATGTGGAATTTAAGAAATAAAACACATGAGCAAAAGAGAGAGAGAGAGAGAGAATGACAAACCAAGAAACAGACTCTTAATGGTAGAGAGCAAACTAATGGTTACCAGAGGGGAGGTGAGTGGGTGAAATAGGTGGTGGGGATTATGGAGGGCATTTGTGATGAGCACTGGGTGTCATATGAAGTGTTGAATCACTATATTGTACACCTGCAACTGATACAACACTGTATGTTAACTATACTGGAATTAAAACCTTAATGTGCAAAACATATACATTGTGAAAGACTTATATTCAAAATATACAAGAACTCTCAAAACTCAGTAATAAGGAAACAACCCAATTTAAAACATGGAGAAATGATTTGAACAGACACTTCACCAAAGAAAATTGTATGGATGGCAAATAAATATGTAAAAAGATGCTCAGCATCACTGGGCTTCA
Source organism: Lontra canadensis (assembly GCF_010015895.1). Classification (NCBI taxonomy): domain Eukaryota; kingdom Metazoa; phylum Chordata; class Mammalia; order Carnivora; family Mustelidae; genus Lontra; species Lontra canadensis. Next base: position 29,281,462 of record NW_022631001.1, on the reverse strand, counting down.
GGGAAATGTATACTAAAACACAAGAAGGCAACATTAGAACCTATTCAGATAAGAAACCCTGAGAACACCAGTTACTGATGAACATGTGGACCAACTGATAGTCTTCTACATAGGGAATATTACGGCTTTCTAGCCAACAGTCACCAGGAATACAATTACAGTTTTTAAAATAGGAGGATTCATCACCTGCTCTAATGAGAGACACCACACACAGTGGTGCGATGGTAGGGGTCTCAGTAAGAGTGTTCAAGGAAGAGCTTGATACTGGATTTGGAGTTTTTAGAGGATATTTTCCAGAAGTAGATGCTTTCAGGATGCTCATGCTTGGGTGCCTGGGTGGCTTAGTTGGTTAAGTGACTGTCTGTGGCTCAGGTCATGATCCTGGAGTCTCGGAATCAAGTCCTGCACCAGGCTCCCTGCTCTGCAGGGAGTCTTCTTCTCCTGCTGATTTCTCTCTTCTCATGCTCACTCTCTCTCTCTCTCTCATTATCTCTTTCTCAAATAAATAAACAAAATCTTAAAAAAAAAAAGATGCTCATACTTAGTGAAATTGTTTATACTAAGTGGACGTCCTCAATCAAGATGTTTGTGCCAGAAAAGATATCAGCTGACAGATATTAGAGCTGCTTTTTCCTTTCTCAGAAGAAAGTCAGTATCTCATGATTTTATACTTCTCTAGGCTAACCACAGTACATAATCTTTCTGTGATGTCCTCAAATGATGTATGTTTCCATTTTACCTTGCAGTTTTTATTGTGCCAACTTCTTCTAAGCCTCATCTAAAGGAAATTGAGTTAGGAAGCCTAGAAAACTCACCAATTCCCTAAATTTCTGTAGCTCTAAACTTGGCCTCATGTATGTTAAAACTTAGTTATTTGTATGTTCATACATGGTTAGTATTAATTATGCAACCAGAATATAAGCTTCTTGGGTAAGAGATTTACAGATGCAAAACATTACTGACCACAAACTTAATTTTAAATAAGTGTTCAGTGGCTGACCTAACTTCTAAATCAAATAAATGATATTTGCTGGAAAAGAATGGCACAATCATCAGAGTATGGACCAACCATGGGTAATGAGTTGGAGAAATTATAGGTTGGCTCAGATATTATTCTTGTAGGACTGATGGCAAGAGAATAATTAGAAAAAGTGGGTTGTTAGAGAATGAGCAATTCTTTCAAATTGGAAAGCTAAGAGGAGAAACTTGAAAGTCCCAAGGGATTCCCTTGCCCCTGTGCTTTTTTCTGCCTATGGTGATATCACCTATGTCTGATAACTTTTGAATTCGTTGTCATTCATGTTCTCATCCCGTGTGGCTGCAGAAGAGCAGCTACTCCCCTTCAGGGAGATGATTTTCAATCTCATTATAAACTTTTTTCCTTGAACCCCAGTTATAGTGCTAAGACATGCTTGGAGCAGTTCTTGGTCAGGTTTGTAGATTCTTTCAATATTGGCTATTCCTGAAGACGGTGAGTTGGATATAGGCTTTGCTGCTATATGTATTTAAACATATAGGTTGGGAAGGTTTGAGCTTGGCTCTATTGATTAAAACCCTTCATTAAATTAATAACACACATTTATATATGATACAAATATTAATTTGGAGGACATAAGCCAAAATATTTTATATTAAATTTCTAATTGGTAGAATTTCAGGTAATTTTGCATATTTTAGTGTTTTTTAATTTTTTTTCACAACAAGCATACCTACTTTAATGATAAGGAAAATTTTTTAAAAAACTAAACAACTTATTTTATTGAGATATTACTGCATTCGTTTCCCTCTCTTCTGTTTTTTTTCCCACTCTGTTCTGTTTTGCCTCATTTCCCTCTCCCTCTTCCCTCTCTGTTCTGTCTTTCCTCTTCTCACTCTCTTTCTTTCCTTCCCATTTCTAATTCTTTTAGCCATTCTACTGAACTTTGTCATGTGAATGCTTATTTCAGAATTTCTTTTGTATTTAATATCCAAAAAATTGACATTCTCAAATTTTTTTCAAATCAAAGTAATACATTTTCTATTTTTATTTCCTTGTCACTAATGCGGAAGAGCAGCAATTGTTTAATACCTTCAGCTTCCAAACCGTATGCAGCTTCTTAAAAGTACAGTGGACTTTTTCATTCTGATTTATGCATACTGTATGGCTACATGCTTACATATATATTCACTCTTACTTTAGTGTTCCTTATTATCAAGCACTTTTAACATTACATACATAAGCTGTAGATAAGAATGCAAAACAATTGAAAAAAATGATAAATTTATATAAGGACATCACTTTCCTGTCAGCAGATCTCACTCACTTTGTACTTACTAACCCTTCCAGTCTATCTACATTTACTATTTTCCTAATACTAGGGCCTAGTTTGATAAAACTAAGATGATATTCTTTCTGTCTCCACATCAGGAACATAGAATGTATTTATTTAACTCTCCACCTGCCTGTTTGATCTCGATTGGGAGAGTGGATCTCATTTGGGTTGATATGAATCTGGCATATGGCGATTGCTCCTGAACTAGTCCTGCTCAGTGGTTTGCGAAGATACGACTCTGCTCTAAGAAAAGGCTCTTCCTTTACTCAGCACTGCAGAGTACCTGATGGAATGTGTTTTGTTTTTAACACAGTTCTTGAGCTTTTGTTGTTCCATCTCTGCAAAGATAAAGATCTGGTCTGCATAGACAGCATAAGCATCTTCTGGCTAGTTGGCATGTAGAATGAGGCTGCCTTTCAGCCATTTCTTTTCTTCCTCCTGTCCTAATCTATTTTTCTTTCATGAGGCCTCCTAAATTCCTTTGCAAGTCTAGAGCTTTGATTACAGATTTCACAAATCTCTGCTCTCATCCTTTTGGCCCTTGAAAGATTCTATTTATTTAGGCACTCTATTATAGAGTAAATAGTGATTTTATGTGAAAATAAGTTGGCATTATAAAAGATTGAATAACTCAGATTTTGGAAAATGCATTATTATGAAAGCTTTCTATTGATATTTTATTAATACCATAGAGCAATAAAAGAGTCAAGGGTTTCCATGAGAAAAATAAGATATACATAAATCAATCAAGCATATGTTGCTGCCTATTTCTGATTGTCATACCACCTGCTTTTGCTAAGTCCTACCTACAATGTCTGCCTTGTATTCTCCTTTTGCTACGCCAGAAGCCCATTAATAGACCCCTTGTCAGGAAAGCCTCTGATCAAGGACTTACCATGTATATTCACAGTTTTAATTCATGGTTTTGATTCACATTTCTCTGTCCTTAACTGCCACATACACTGTGTGATTTCTGTTCCTGTGCTCCTAACATGAGGATTTTTCACCAGGAGTTAGAAGTAACAATTACCTACTTATCCAGTCTTTCATTCACAAATGTTTTGAGTGGCAGCTGTCAGATGTTGTGCTAGAGAAACAATGATGAACAAAAGTGCTCACTGGCCTCTTCTGCAACTCTGTGTGAAGCTTACAATTCAATGGGAACTCAGACATTGGTTAAGTAGACATACAGAGAGCTATGTAGTAGAATAAGAAAGTCTTAGGAGAGGATATCACCAGCCAATACACTGAATATAAGTTTAGAGAAGGCCTTTTTGAGAGTGGGTAACTTGAGTAGGATGTGGAGGGTTAATTGGAGAATGATGCTGGTTCCTCCTCTCTTTTCCTCACACCTGTCTTGAGGATCTCTCCTACAGGTATGTTTTCACTTTTAGAGATTTCATCTTCCTCTTTTTCTCTCACAGGGCATTTCTCTTTTATTCTTAAAATCTACTTTGTCTACAGTCTCAAGTGCATAGTATATTGTGCAATATCCTAACTCCCTTGCCTTTTAGGAAGAGGTCATGTCTCATATTAATGCTATTTCATCCTCTTCAAAGGGCTATTCTTTTTTTTTTTTTAAGATTTTATTTATTTATTTGACAGAGAGAGAGAGATCACAAGTAGGCAGAACGGCAGGCAGAGAGAAAGGGGAAAGCAGGCTTCCCACTGAGCAGAGAGCCTGATAGAAGGCTCAATCCCAGGACTGTGAGACCATGACCTGAGCTGGAGGCAGAGGCTTAACCCTCTGAGCCACCCAGGTGCCCCGGGGCTATTCTTTATTATAATTAAGAACATGCTCATTTTGGTTCCCAGTTCTTTAGAAATGTAAATTTAGAACAATTATATTAGAAAATACGCAAGAGGTAGTAGAGAATGAGAACTGGAAAGTGGGAGGAAATTTGGGGTGCTGTTTATGAGGGCATGTAGCTCAAGAAACCCAATAAAGGGCTAAATTTTTATTACTATACAAGAATTCCATAAATATGTGCATTTGGGTAGACTCCTAGGAACACCAGGAGGTCAGAGGGCTGATGACTGCAAGCAAGCAGTGATTTTGAGGATGGAGACATGCTTCTGTGATCCAAACATAAAAGAAATCCACTGATTTAGGAGCCAGAATCTGTCCTGTTTTTCCCGTGTGGCTGATGTGAGTAGCAAGTGGTATAATTCATCTGAAATTTCTTTGTAAAACTGAAATAAATAATATTAAATGCTTATATAACACTATTATTTCTGTAGTTGTTTTTTTGCTTCTAATAGCAATGGCAATAATAATGATAACATTAAACATGAATTCCCATGTAGGGACAAAGTTGGAAATGTATGCATTGTTTAGAAGTAAAGTGAAGCCAACTTGTCTTCTATGAGGATTAGGGGACATAAATGGGGAGCCTGAATGGTTCAGTCAGTGCTTTAAGCCTCAGTCAATCTTTCTAAAAATGGTGGTTTTATATCTAAGATTAATTATGTTACATTGAATTTTGTGAACTCTGTGGCCTCATAAAGCAAGGTCATTGTTTTGAAGAATGAAGTAAATGTCTTCATCCCTTGATATAAAAGTAACACAAATTTAGAAAAAGCAAAAAATGTGCTTAGATTTTGCTGAAAGTTATTTACAAAGAAGTTGAAGAAGAAAGACCATATTAAGTAGCAGAAATAAAAGTCCTTTGGTTGAAAGTGGGAATGCACAGAGGAATATATTGGACTCATATTTCTAGTTAAACAAATGATCTTTAACTTTTATTATTATTATTATATTATTATTATTATTTTATGGAAGTATAGTTGATACGCAATGCTACATTAATTTCAGGTATACAACATAGTGATTTGACAAACTGATTCATTATCTCATACTTACCATCTGTCACCATACAACACAATTATAGTACCATTGACTTTATTCCCTATGCTGTAACTTTTATCCCTGTGACTTATTCACTCCATAACTGGAAGGCTGTATTCCCTATTACCCTTCATCCATTTTGTCCATTCTCCCATACCTCTGTCCTCTAGCAACCATCAGTTTGTTCTCTGTATTTACGGTTATGTTTTTGCTTTTTGTTTTTAAACAAGTGATCTTAAAAGATGCTTCTGAAATCTACAATATTGCCTGTACTCACAGATTATAGTCTTTTATCAGTGGGATATCAATATGTATATCTTCTCCCATCTATAATTAAATATTTTTAAAAGAGTCTAAAATAGGATCTTATATCAACTGGCTTAATTAGTGTTCTTACTAAAGTTAATTTAGATGATCTCATTTAATATGTAAATATTCATTAACATTTCTTAAGGAATATTCTCCTTCACTCATCATATGTATGTATCAATGAAAGTAAAAGAGAAGAAAAGATGTATGAGGAAAAACATGATCTTTCTTCTATATTCCTAGAAGGAATATAGTAATTACATCTTTTTTGTTCTTATTCAGTATAAGCAGTATTGGTGACATTGGGAAGCCTTATATAGTATTAAAGATTCCTTCAAAGGAGGAGAGTTTGACCATTAGAAGGCTTTGCTAGCATGTCTCCAGCCAATACCTCATGTATTCACCCCTCATCCTTCCTGCTTTTGGGAATCCCAGGACTGGAAAATATGCAGTTCTGGCTTGGTGTCCCTTTTGCTACAGTGTATCTGATTGCCCTCCTGGGGAATGTCATTATCCTCTTTGTGATCCAGACTGAGCACAGCCTTCATCAACCCATGTTCTACTTACTGGCCATGTTGGCTCTCACTGACCTGGGCCTCTCCACTGCCATCATTCCCAAAATGCTGAGCATTTTCTGGTTTGGGCTTAGTGAGATTGACTTTGGGGGATGCTTAACTCAGATGTTCTTCATACACTTGTTCACAGGCTTTGAAACATTCATGCTTGTAGCTATGGCTTTTGATCGCTATATTGCCATTTGCTACCCTCTTCGATACAACACAATCCTCACCAACAGAACTATTTGTATTATTGCTGGAGTAGGAATGTTGAAAAATTTTGCTTTAGTATTTCCACTTGTGTTTCTCCTTCTAAGGCTTTCATTCTGTGGACATAATATTATACCCCATACCTACTGTGAGCACATGGGAATTGCCCGCCTGGCCTGTGTCAGCATAAAGGTCAATATATTATTTGGATTAATCCTCATCTCTATGATACTTTTGGATGTTGTTTTGATTGCTATCTCCTATGTGAAGATTCTACATGCTGTCTTCAGACTCCCATCCTGGGAGGCCAGGCTCAAAGCGCTTAATACCTGTGGTTCCCATGGATGTGTCATCTTAGCTTTTTTCACTCCAGCATTTTTCTCCTTTATGACTCACCGATTTGGACACAATATTCCACGTTATATCCACATATTCCTGGCTAATTTATATGTAATCATCCCCCCTGCTCTTAACCCCATTATTTATGGAGTGAGAACCAAGCAGATCCGAGAGCGGGCAGTGACAATCTTCCTTTTTAAGGAAGTTTGACTCCAAACACTTGATTTGGAAAGAGTCTTCAAATCTTTTTCTTTTTGATCCATAAAAGGGGTAAGTGTTGTTAAGCTTTTATAGAGTAAATGCTTTCCAGTATATGATTTTAAACACTTTTATGTGCAGTATCAAATTAGAGATAAATTGACATAGTAGATATTGTTCCTAGACTAACTATGAACATTACTGTTAAACAAATATGGATCACTTATTTCTGGAACTCATATTAAAATCTGGATCCAAGAATAAAGTCTTAGTGCAACTCTAGTACTATTTTTTTCAAGTACTATTAATTAGTCTCTTTACAGAATTTACTGATTATGATAAAGGAGTGCTAAGCTGCGAAGAACTGTCATAGCTGTAATGGTACTGACCAGATAAGTCATAGTATCTGAGTTCCAGGAGCAACAATTAAAAAAATCAAACACCAATTTTATTTCTCCTGTGGCCCAGTTGACTTCCTTAATCGTGTAACCACAGGGAAAAATAATCAATAAAACACGATAGATGTGCAAACCTGGCGGTTCAACAGACCTGTACTCCTGGAGCTAATAATACATTATATGTTAATTAAAAAAAACCCCACCATAGACATCATTGTATACTCCATTTTTATAAGTTTTGAAATAGCAACTACAGCAACTACATAGAGTTAAAAGTATTTGAAAGGATTCATGGGGTTCCTCAAGATATACTCATTTTAGGCTTTAAGTAAATTCAAGGTAAAATAAAACAGGAACAAGAAATAGAACAAGTAAACACAGAAAGATCTAAAAAAATTCAGGCACAACTCTTAGGACCTTTTCTCAATTGTGCAGAATGAAATTTATCTTCGTTGTGAGACACTAAAAATGTGAAAAGATACCTTTGTTTCACCTAAGCCAACACAGAAGGTTAATGAGAGGAATTTTTTTTTTTGTTTTTTGCTTTTTGTTTTTTGTTTTTAAATCTTAGTGGTTACATAGCAAAAACTGGGGCCTCCATAATATGTGTGGGCCTTACACAATCAGTTGAAGGCTTGCATAGAACAAAGACAGACTTCATGGAGCAAGAGGGATTCTGCCGGTTGCTGAGTATATCTATTCCAATTATTCATTCTGTAACTGGGGAAATAACTACAGGATGATTTTGGAGACCCATTGATCACCTGACCTATGAAGTCCCTACTATGACTGTAAGGACTTCATCAAAATAAGAAATATGTATACTTATTTTTAAAAGGAGTGAACTTGGTGATGAGCATTGGATATTGTATGGAAATGTTGTATCACTATATTTTATGCCTGAAACTAATATTATGCTGCATGTTAACTCTCTAGAATTTAAATAAAAAATATTGACTAAAAAGAATACTGAAGAATATTGGAGGTAACATGAAAGAATATCTTCATGTGACTAAGGTCAACAAAGATTTCTTCAACAGGACACAAAAAGCAATAGCTTTAATGTAAAATACTAATAAATTTGATTTCATTGTGCATGAAAACTTGTATTCCTCAAAAAAGACCATGTAAAGAGTGGAAAGTCAATTCACATAGTGGAAGCAGATATTTGAAAGATATATATCTGTGAAAGGATTTATACACAGACTATAAAAAGAACATTTACAACTTCCTTAGGTGAAGACAACACAATTCTAAAGAAATGGGCACAGATTTTAAATTAAATAATGGTGTTCCACTAAAAAGAACATCCAAATGGCCAATAGCTATAGTTTTTACATCATTAGTGGTAAGGTAACGCATATTAAACCCATATCACAATAGCATTACATGATGCTGACAGATAATGGCAACAAATAAACATAAACATACATACCCACCCCTACACCAACACACACAAAACCAAGAGTGCTGATGAAGATATGAAGCAATTGGCTTCTACGAAACTGGTCAAAATGTAAAATTATACATACAATTTTGGAAAACTGTTGGGGCTTTCTAATAAAGATTTTAAAAAAATCCTCCCAATCACTCAGCAATCATACAGAGGAATCATTACGATGGCAAATGTCTCTTAAACAACATATAGAGAAATAATAATAACTTTATTCAAAGTAGTAAAAAAAATAAGATGAAACTCCAGTGTCCATCCACAATAAATAATTAAATTTGGTACATTTATAAAGAAGAATACTGTGCAACAAAAAAAGTAACAAGCTACAGTTAAATTCAATCACATGGATTAATCTCACAGACATAATTTTGAGTGAAGTAAGCCATTACACAGGATATATATCACATGTTTAATTAATATTAATGCTAATTAATGTTACAGCCATAAACTATCCAATCTGTACTACTAGATATTAAAAATGATGAACTCTGGAAGTTATTCATTTGTAGGGTCATGAAGTCTTCTTTTGAGTTGTTGGTGTGCCATGTGTTTTTATCTGAGGAGTAGTTACCTAGGTTCTGGGCTGTCCACAAGGTGTGTAGGTACTCCACAAATACTTTCTATGGGGCATCTGATGACTTATACAATTTGAACCACTCTAAGTCATCATGCCAGCTCTTTCTGGTATACTAGCCTTTAGCAATCCCATGAAATAAATACTGCACCACCCAGTAGAGCAATCTACTTTTCTGGCCATCATGTTAGAATAGAGACCATTCAAAAGGCCTTGAGAAATTATAGGCATTATCCCTGAAGCTCTTTGGGCATCTGTACAAGACCATTAATGCAGAATATTGGGTTAGAGAGTGTCCCAAAAGGGAATTTCCTAAACTCAAGAAACAGAAAAGCTCTTAAGAGGGTACTTTGAGCTTGGGGAAGGGTAACTAGTCCCAGCCAAAAGGGACTTAGAAACTTTCAAGAATGGTATTCTTTATATAGTCTGTGCATTCATAAAAAGCCATCAAGTGGTATGTATGTTATATTTGATAATTTTATAATACCTTTTAAATTTTTAATTTAATTTAATTTCTTTTAAATTTTAATTTAATTCTTTTAAAATTTTATTTAATTTATTTAATTTTTAAATTTTAGTTTTAAATTTTTTATTTAATTGACATATACATTTTATTAATTTTAGGTGAACAACATAATGGTTTGAAATTTGAGTATATTGTGAAATGATCCCACAATAAGTTTAGTTCATCCACATGGTTATACTTTTTTTCTTAAGATGGGAACTTTTCAGATTTATTCTTTTAACACCTTTTAAATATATAATACAGTGTTAATTCACTATAGTCCCAATGCTGTACATTACATCCCCATGACATTTATTTTATAACTGGAGTTAGTACTTTTGGCCTTCTCCCATTTTACTCACTCCCCCACCTCTAGCACCCAACAATCTGTTCTCTGTATCTATGAGTTCTTTTTGTTTTGTTGTTTGTTTTTCAGATTCTACATGTAAGTGAGATCGTACAGTATTTGTCTTTCTCTCTTTAACTTATTTCACTCATCATGATGCTGTCAAGGTCCATCTGTATTGCCACAAATGACAAGATATTCTTCTTTTTTATGGCTAAATAGTATTCCTGTGCATATGCGGGCGTGTGTGTGTGTGTATTACATTTTCTTTATCAACTCACTGATGGGTGAACATATAGTTGCTACATATCTTGGCTATTGTCAGTAATGTTGCAATGAACATGGGGATGCCGATATCTTTTCCAGTTATCATTTTCCTTTCCTTCAGGATCCCAGGGTAGTTCCGTTTTTACTTTCTTGAGGAAACTCCATACTGTTCTCATAGAGGCTGCAGTAAGTTACATGATCACCAACAGAGCAAAAGTATTCCCTTTTCTCCATATCTTCACCAACCACTTATTATTTCTTGTCTTTTTGATAATAGTCATTCTAACAAGTGTAAAGTGACATCTCACTTTAGGTTTTTTTTTTTTTATATTTTATTTATTTATTTAAGAGAGAGAAAGAGAGAGAATTAGCAGGAGAGGGGTAGAGGAAGAGAATCCTCAGACTTCCTGTTGAGAATGGAGCCTGATGTGGGGCCTGATCCCGTGAGCCATCAGATCAAGACCTGAGCTGAAATCAAGAGTCAGAGACTCAAGCAAATGAGCCACCCAGACACCCCTACTTCACTGTAGTTTTGATGTTCATTTCCCTGATGATTAGTTATGCTAAACAAATTTTCATGTACCTGGTGGCCATCTGTATGTCTTCTCTGGAAGATAAATTTTTTTAAGTAAAAAATTAAGCACCTAATATATGAGTGGCAACACACCACGAAGTAAACATTGGCCAAATACATATCATTGATCAAAAGCTATAAAATGTGGATAGGATACTGGGTTCATCTGATAAGCCACAAGGAGGAAGTGCAAATTTAAAAAGTACTGGACAAGCTACTTAGTAAATAATGAATGAATAACTAAAGTTTGTGAATCCAAGAGTAATTACTATCTATGGCATTAGATTTGACTTTTGAGAATGTAACTGACATGTTTAGAAATGCACTCGTTTAGAGGTGCTCATTCATGAGTATCCTAAGTTCCTTATCATACTGATGTGTCTATGAAATTCCCCTTTACCAATAGATAGAGACAGAAATATATTTTTATTTCTATAGGTTTTACCGTTTTGCAGATAGCACATTAAGGACAGACTGGTTCACTTTGAACAGTACGATGTTTTTGGGAGATCTGCATAGATGTAATGAGCCTGGGAATATTCCACACAGAGTCAGTCATAGGAAAATTTCCCTAAATTCTTCTTCCTATAAGACCTTGAAATGTTGTGTATATTTTTATTTTTATATTTCTATGACTAATCAGTTTCTAACATATAATAAATTGTCAATAAAATTATGGATAACAACAATTAAGCAATTAAGAAAGGAATGAAAGAATCTGTCACAAGTATTAAATACCTGTATTCCTTGATGTAGATATATATATATATAAATTTAGTAATGTGGCCAACACAAAACTATTTGCAAATAAAAAGCATTTCATTCCATAGTTCTGTCTATAATACATGCTCTGTAGAAGTTATACTGGAGAGTAATAAAGTCTTATAACTAAGTTGTCCAAAACTTTTAGGTGTTCCATAAAATTCACACTGATTGTTTTGACATTAATCTTGTTATATGTTCAAGATGGGAGAGCTAGGGAAATTATGAATGACATAATACTAAGATCCAAGTCTTTTTTCTGTTACAGGATTCTGTAGTTGAGAAAAATAATCTCTTTCCCCTAGATTAAAGTGAGTTATCTCTGAGACAGTTTATGTCAGTCTTATTTCAGAAAGATACTTGAAACCTTTTCTCGAATCTGCTTATTCCTCACTCCATAGATGATAGGATTGAGGGCAGGTGGAACAACAACATATAGATTGGTCAAGAGAATGTGAATGTATACGGGAACATTCCTGCCAAACCAGTGGGTCAATAAGGAGAAAAAAGCTGGAGTGAAGAAGGCTAGGATAACACAGATATGGGAGCCACATGTATGAAGCGCTTTGAGTCTGGCATCCTGAGAAGGAAGGCAGAAGACAGCTTGGAGTATTCTCACATAGGAGATAACAATCAGTACAACATCAACAAACACCATTGATATAAGAATTAATCCCAATATCATGTTTACCTTTATATTGGCACAGGCCAGCCAAACAATTCCCATGTGCTCACAGTATGTGTGGGGGATTATATGGCATCCACAGAAGGGAAGTCGCAAGATGAGAAACACCAGAGGGATTACCAAAATGAAATTAACGCCAAACACTACAACAAGAATGAGACCAATCATCCTATTTGTGAGAATCAGGCTGTATCTCAGAGGATTGCAGATGGCAACATGGCGATCAAAGGCCATCGCCACCAACACAACAGTTTCCATGGCAGTGAATATATGAATAAAGAACATCTGGGTGACACAGCCTCCAAAGCTAATCTCCTTTAAGTTAAACCAGAATATGGCCAACATTTTGGGGGTAGTGGATGAGGACAGGCCTAGATCAATGGTGGCTAACATAGCCAAGAAGTAAAACATAGGCTGGTGAAGACTGTTCATTCTTGATCACAAACAGGATAGTGATGTCCCCTACAAGGGCGATCAAATACACAGAACAAAAAGGAAACCCAATCCAGACGTGCATCTCTTCAAGGCCAGGAACTCCCAGCAGGAGGAAATAGGAGGGGTGGAACTTGGTATCATTTGAAGGGGACATCCTCTCTCCGTTCTTTTGAAATTGCAGATAAAACAAATTATCAAATATTTAAAAGGTCAAACCACATCCAATAAAGAATACAGTAAATTTTGGGTGATGATCAACAGGAAATCAAGAAGGAGGTTTTATGCCAGCCCTTAATATATGGATTGATTCAGATATTAAAAAATATTAACAATTCTGCTAAGTGTAGTGAACAAATGTGAGAAAATCTGATTTTATAATATTTATTATTTGGGGGATGAGACAGATAATATTCAAATAAACAAAAAAGTGTGGGGGGTACAGATATCATATATGTGCATATTCAAATATGTATACTGGGAAGATATAAGGGATATAAGATAGAAGGGATATAAGATATATAAGTGATATAAGAAAAACAAAGCATGACGTTGGATACTAATGAAGTTGGTGTCTATTTAAATTTATTGTGAGGGAAGTTCCCTCTAACAAGGTGATACTAAGCAGATAAATGAATACAACATTGGGATGATTTAGTGTAAAATTAATGAGCATTAAATATGTTTTTTATTTGAGTATAGTTGACACAATGTTACATTAGTGTTAAGTGTTCATCTTCTATACTCATCACAAGTGTAGCTACCACCTGTCCTGTTTCATCACTATTACAATATCATTAACTATATTCTCTGTTCTGTGCTTTTTATTCCTGTGACTTATTCCTACCATAACTGGAAACCTGTACTTCCTAGTCCCCTTCACCCATTTTGCACATCCCCCCATCCCTCTCCCTTCTGGCAGCCATCAACATCAAATACATTTGAGACATGGGATGACCCTTGGATTTGAATCTGGAAAGGAGGATCCTTCAGCCTTGTGGGTCATGAACTGAAAATGATAAATGCTCTTCTCTGATAAGTCTGTGAAATAAGATTTTAGGAAAGCTGGTGACTCTCTTTCTAGGATATCAGGTAGTAGGTTTGTAAGGAATAAAGAAATTGAACTCTTCTTATTTAGTTTATTTTCCTCTTTTTCTACAGTCCATGGTTGGTGTGGTAAGTTGGAGTGAGGTGGTTCTGCTTGGGCGGTTCCCCAAGCCCTTAGCTCAGTGAGAACCCAGGTAAGATGGACAGATGAAGGAAGTACTTATTTCTGAGGGCTTTCTCAAGTTTTCTATAGAAAATATTATCAAAGTTTACTCTAAAAATTCTGGATAGCAAAAATAAAAACAAAATAATATACTTTATTTTAAAATACACTATTCGATCTATACTTAAAAAAATACTGAAATTAAGGAGAAACAAAGTAAGAGACTTTACCTCTACCAAAAATATTTAAACAATACCTACCTAATGTTCTTCTGTTCCTCACAGCTTCAACCCTATTTCAGGCATTTCTTGTTTCAACTATTTCTCAGACCTCCTATCCCTTATCTCCAGTGCCCGACTCCCAGAACCCACCCTTGAGCAGCACCACTTAGCTTAGCCATGACCATGATTCTTTTACAATCAGACTACAGCAACATCTCCCCTTCAGACTTCATTGTATTTGTCATGTCTACAAAGGAAAGTTTATACTTGTGCTGCAGCAGATGTCCAAACCCCAGTGTATCTCCCACAGAACCCTTAATCCCTAGGGTCTGGAGGGTTCCTCTTCCCTAAAAAAGACAGTTAATTCTCCTATGACTCTATTTCTGAACTCTGGGATCTACGGTTGTTGCCTTGCATTATTAGTCTCTACTCTGACCCACAGATTCTATTCCCCAGCTTTACCTTTGGCCTAACAACATTAAACTTTTCAGAGGTGTTGATTTTGATTTACAATAATAGAAGCAAGGTAAAATAATTAGGAAAGTATAACATAGGCTGGAGAAATAACAAGTATAAAAATAATACTAACACCATGATGTGTAAAAGTGGTATTGAATAACAGTGAGGAAGAGGGCTTTAAGGCCTTCTGAGCCATCCTACTCTAGTTCAAATTAGAGGGAGTGGCTAAACAGTGCACGTGCCAAATCTTTTAGAATTGTGTAGTTAGTGGAATTTCATAGACATTGGAGCCATAGCTGGATTTTAGGTCTTCCATTACATATTGCATTTTGGATTCATACATAGAGATTCAGTATCTCCTCCCCTAGACTCCAACATCACTGTGACCTGGAAGCTGCAGCCCTATTCTACCAAGTCAGAATTGAGAGCTCAGATGTTCCTTCTCATGCTGTCCAAGCTATATGTCCTTTTTGTTCAGATCAGCATATATTAGGTTTGCAGGGTTTAGGCTACACCACAAGTGAGTAGTTTTACCCAAGCAGGACAGTAGAATGGGTGGATATAGGTTAGTGAATGCAATATGGAAATCTGAGAAATCCATGAGAACTGTAAGAATTAAATGAGGGGAAGGGATGGGGGAGAACTAAATAATTTACTGCTATATGTGATGTGTTGAACTGCTAACATGACCCACCTCTCAACACACTTCCAGAATTGAACTTATGACTTATCTTTAGCCAGTTTTCATGGTATTCTATAGGAGACCAACTGCCTGTCCAAGGGGCCAACCTGTAAGGAATCTGAAAGATTAACCCCTTATTATCAGTCTAATCACTTACTCCAAGGAATGGCTTCCATTTATCCTACCCAATGCCATCAGAAACTCTGGCCATTTAAATGCATAATGCTGAGTGTGTCCTCACTGAAATCATTGAAGATAATACTAGTGGATGGTGATGAATGTACTCTGAATACTACCAATGGGTAGTTTATAAGAAATGACTTTATTCAGGGTGTTTATGTCATAATGCAAATGGTTCATTTAATTCTTCAGGGAAAGTAGGCACTAGGCACACACAATTTGTCTTTGTATTAGCCTTTCCAGTGGTCTCTTGCTTCAAGACCTGTCGAAGATTTAGATAAGATTTGGATATCTTAATGGTCATGAGTTATCTTTGCAGTGCTTAAACTGGTACTTGTTGGAGTCTGTGTTTGAAAATCAGTATCGGGGTGCCTGGGTGGCTCAGTGGGTTGAAGCCTCTGCCTTCGGCTCAGGTCATGATCCCAGGGTCCTGGGATTGAGCCCCACATCGGGCTCTCTGCTCCGTGGGGAGCCTGCTTCCTCCTCTCTCTCTGCCTGCCTCTCTGCCTGCTTGTGATCTCTGTCTGTCAAATAAATAAATAAATAAAATCTTAAAAAAATATTTAGAAAATCAGTATCTCTGATTTGTCATTCAAGTCACCAGATAACTCTAGGGTCCTAGGAGGATCTTTGGCATGATTCCCCCAGGGTCACATCTATGGAATAACTTCTTGACAATTCTAATCTCTTAGGGATGGAGTATAATTTTATAATTTTCATTGCCCTCATCATCCAGATGGCTCACATTCTTCATTAATATTCTCTGTGTGCCATGAGCTAAGTGATCAATGAGTGCGTGAGCTCCAAACCCTTTGACAATCATAGAAAGAGTCCTTACAACCCAGTGTTTTTGTCATAAACCAGAGTTGGGAACACGGTAAATCTCATCACATGTGTCCCCTGAATCAGGGAACCTCACCTGTTAGTTCAATGAACTTACTTGGTTCCCCTTGCAATTATCAACTACATGGGGAAGAAGAAGATGGGAAATCACATTACCATACGTGTACCATACACAGTAAACTTCTCTCCTTGTTCCCATTTAATGAAGACAAATAGCAGCCCAGCAATGGTGTGCTCTCTGAGTGACCCTCTCAGTCTCAGGATGAGATTCAGGGAATTCATTTGTTTCAACTTGCTATGACATGGAGATACAAGGAAATTTCATCAGGAGTCTCTTCAATGCATTTGGATTTTTCAATTGTATTTTCATCTACATAATAAAGCACATCTCCTTCTGCATCAAGATGCTAGGTTAGCCTGTCCGTCAACAAATCTATGACATCATGGTTAGGTCCCTTCAGAGCCATTACAAAAAATAATGAAACAATTTTAGAATACTGTCTTTGTTTATGAGGCATTCACCACCACAAAATTGCAGATCTTAGAAAACAAGTCACCATAAATATTTGACGACCACCCTCCCCATTCCATTCCTTAACTTTGACTATTACTGCCACTTCAAGCAGACTGTTCCTACCTCTAAAATGGCTCTCTGATCTCCATTCACTTGGTTCATTTCCAGAAGGCGCAGAGTTGACTGACCAGATGCACAGCTCACTGAACTAATTGTGCCACACAGCACACTGACCAGGCCTTTAGGGAAAAAAAAAATATCGTAAGGTTCTTATGGAGAAAGGAGTAGTAGCACAAGTGTGGATTTTTCCTTGTCAATGTATGCTAGAGTAGTATGAAATACTTTGTAGGGTCAGATGTCAGACTCCAGGAAAATAACCCTGACCCTTGGGCTATAGGACATTAAATCACCAGTCCCTTGCTTATGATAGAAGAGACTGGGACCCAAGATAATAAGATGGGCTAGATGATTGGTTTATAACTTTATTCCACCAGCTCAGATTCATTATTTGGGGGAATAATAACTAGAGTGATTAAGGGATGGGGTCCAAATTAAGACGATTCAGTAGCAGGTCACATGAGAGACTTGACAGTTCACCCCTTTCTACCACTCAGTATCAGGGGATGAGAATCAACACTTCTCTGGCCTCACCCAAGGACTTGCAGCCAAGCCTTGTTGTTGCTGACAATAACCTGGCTGACAAGCGCCCTGATCTGCGTCTTGGGATACTACCAGTATCAACAAGCTTGAGCACTTAACAGTGACTGTTGTTCATGGCAATGTGTTAGAGGCCAGCTGTATTTCTGGAATGTATGCATGAAGAGAATCATTCAGTTAAACCTTACTTTAAACTGATCTTTAAACTGATGATAGATCTCTAACTTCCTTAATATCCCAATTTTTCTGTGCTATCTATCATGCAGGCAAAATCTTCTAAAGCTTCTTTTGATTTCAGTCTTTTTGACTTTCACCGCTGGTGAATGAATTCCCATTTTAGAGATAGGCAGTTGTCCATCCATACATCCATGCATCCATGCATGCATACATCAGTCCTTCCAACAAATATTTATTTAGCATCTGATATGTTCTAAGAATTGTTCTAATAAACAAAGAAATCATGCTACTAGCGTGATTTTCCTTCTCTTTAATGAGTTCTGTACTTGATGCTAAAGTATTTGTGTTCAAAAACTTTTTATTTTTCTGTTTAACAAGAAGTTAACGTCTTGAACATTCATGACTTCGTATTTTATCATTTTTACTATAAAGATAATCGATAATGTACATGATTATCAACTGAGAACTACTTACATTTAATTATTGTATGTCAATCTAATGTGATGCTATGTAGCTTTCAAACATGAATAAATTGGCTCTTGAAGGAATCACAAGAAACTGGTATTGGACATTTTTTCTGGCAAGAGATCTGGAGAATAGAAGTCAATGATAGGAAGTATACTTTATAATCTCCCCTGTGAGAATTTCTTTTTAATCAGTTTTTGTTTTCTTTTTTTAACCTTTTAATTGAAGTATGACTGACATAAAAAAGCCATACAGATTTAATGTATATGACAATGAGTTTGAAAATAAATGTACACCTGTGAAACCATCACCACAATCAATGACATAAACATATTCATCACTTCTGGGCCACCTGGGTAGCTCAGTCATTTGAGCATCTGACGCTTAATTTTGGCTCAGGTCAGGATCTCAGGGGTTGTGAGGTTGTCAGGCTGTCAGGCTCCATGCTGAGTCTGGAGCCTGCTTAAGATTCTCTCTCTCCTTCTTCCTCCAACCCTCCCCCTCACTCTGCTCTCTCTCAAAAACAAAAAACAAAAAAACAAAACAAAAAACAAAACCATCACTTCCAAAAGTTTTCTCTTGCCATCTTTACTTGGTTTTCCAAGTAAATGTTTTCCTCAATTACAACACTTAATGTGAGATCTACACTACCCTTTTAGGAAATGTTTAAGTATACAATGCAATATTGTTAACAATAGGCTCTTCAGTGTTTTCCAAAATAGTAAAAATATAGTTCAGTTACTCCAGAATTTAGCATCTTAAAACAATAAATATTTATCTCATACATTTTCTGCATATACAGATGACAAATAAGCAAGGTAAACATGCTCTGAATCATCAGTCATTAGGCAAGCATAATTTAAAAGCACAATAAGATGCCAGTAGACTCTTGCTAAAATGACCAAAATTTAAAGGACTGACCATACTAAATGTGTGTGAGGGTGTGGAGCAAGTAGAACTTTTAATGCATTGCTGGTGAGAATGTAAAATACAACTATTCTAGAAATAATTTTGTCAGTTTCTTAGGAAAACTTTATGTATATCTGCTATTCCACTCCTAGGCTTTTTTACTCCAGAGAAATCAAAGTATATGCTTGATCAAAGACTTGCACATGAATGCCCATAGCAGCTTTATTTGTATTATACAAAACCTGGAAACAAAGGAAATGTCCAACAACAGATAAATGGATAAACAAATTTTGGTATATCCATGAAATGGAATACTACTCAGCAGAAAAATGTATGTGTGATTAACAGAATAATAATTTGATGAAACACAAAGTGGCCAGGGGAGCAGCCAGGCTAAAAATATTATATCAGTAATATTTCATTTATATAAAATTCCAGAATTGTATAGAGCAAATCTATAGTGACAGAAAGTATGTCAGTGCTGTCAGGTTTAAGCGATGTTTGGATCACAAAGTTGTAAAAGGAAATTTTAAAGGTGATGATGAATATGTTAATTAACTTCATTGTAATCAAGGTAATGATGATTTCCCATGTTTATACATATGTAGCAATGCTCATTTTTATCAGTGTCTATACTACAATTTCCTAAGAAGGTAGGTGCTCAATATATGTTTGTGGTATATATAAATAAATAAATGAATGGGGAACATTGCATGTTTATTTATTCTCAAATAAATAAAACCTATAAATCAATTTTTTAAAAAAGAAGAAGATTGGTTAGTCACTGTCAAATCACAATGGAAAATACATTTTCTAGTTTAACAAAAATCTATGGAGTTCTAGGAACAGTGCTTTTGCTAGAAATAATCAGAATTTTTGAAAAACTGGTATGGTCTTTTTTTTTCAGTTTTACCTACTATCTGGGAAATTCTTCAGGGACAAAACTCTGTCTTACATATTACTCTCAAATGGCACCGAATTCAGTACCATACAAATAACACAAAGGCATTAGAAATAGTTTTATTAGATTTAACTAAATTGGTTTGTGGGTCCTTTTTAAAGAAAAGTTTTCAAGTTGATATACAAGATCTTAGAAAAGTATGGGAATGATCCACTAAGAAGAAGATCAGTCCGGTACCTGGGTGGCTCAGTTGGTTAATGTCTGCCTTAGGCTCAGGTCTTGATCCCAGGGTCCTGGGATCTAGCCCCACATTGGGCTCCCTAAGTGGGGAGCCGGCTTCTCCCTTTCCTCCTGCCTGTCCCCCTACTTGTGCCCTCTCTCTCAAATAAATAAAACCTATAAATCAATTTTTTAAAAAAAGAAGAAGATTGGTTAGTCACTGTCAAATCACATATCCACTCTCTGTCTGGTATGAAAGCCGTCTTCATCTACAAAAACATTTTCCTCTCATTATGTTGGGATTTACTTTTATCTCTTCCCTTGGTGGCCTTTTTCTAAGGAAAATTTGAGCTTCCCTTCTTGTATTTGTCTAGTCTTTATCCCATAGACAATAGGATTCAGGGTAGGTGGCAGAAGCAGGTGTAGGTTAGCCACAGAAATGTGAAAGCTGGGAGGGATTGTACCCAATATGGTGGGTGAAAAAAGTAAAGACTAGGATATTAGTGATGACCATAGCAGAGGCAGTTTAAGTGCTAAAGGCCTTTTGCCGAGCCTCTGCTGAGAAGAGCCTGACCACTGCCCAGAGAATCATGGTGTAAGAGAGTGTGAGGCACAGGGTTCAAAGCCCCCAGTCAGAAGGGCAACCATCAGACCTTGATGGCCTTGACCTTGATATTGCCACAGGACAACCCACAGTAGATGTGGGAAATTATATTCCTTGTAATAGTGCAGATGTTTGGTGAGTAATGTAAAAGGAATGATGAATATCACACCTGGAAGGAAGGTGAGAAACCAAGCCTTGGCAATGATAGAATTGGTGAGGATAGTGGCATAGTGTAGAAGATAATAGATGGCCACATAGTGATCCAGGGCCATGAATATGAGCACCCCAGATTCCATCCTTGTGACAGTGTGGAGAAAGCACATCTGGACCAGGTGAACATTGAAGCTGGTATCTTTGAGATCAAACCAGAACATACACAGCATTTGAGGTACAATACTTACACACTGAACAATGTCAGTGAAGAAGATTAAGTCCAAGAAATAATTCATGGGCTGGTATAGGGCCTCCTCCAGATGAATGAGATAGAGAACCCATAGTTCCCCAGTATAGTAACAACATACATGAAACAAAATGGGAGAGAGATCCAGACATGTGCACTTGCTGGTCCAGGTGCTTCATTCAGTACAAATGATGCCAGAGTGAGTCTAGTACAGTTGTAATCATGCATGATGACCTGTTAGAAGGTATGTTACTCTTCAACTTTGATGTCAACTCTGTTGTCTCTCTGAAATGAAGTTTAGGCAAATGTGTATTGATTGCTTACAATGCATTAGTTAATATTAGAATATTTTTGCACAAATCATCTCAATTACCTTAATTACCACATGAAAGGTTATTTATTGTATTAAAAAATAAGGGTAAGTATTATTGTATTATAGATAAAGAACTGATATTAGTGTGGCATCATTGATTATAAATCTTGAAGCCAGGATTCTTGGCTCTTTACCATGAAGATATATATACATATTTATATTTTACCTATAGTATATATTTACATTATATATATTTATGTTTACATAAATTTTCCATACTAAGTCCCTTAAGCCCTTTCTAACTAAGCATTAATACATTCTTAGACCAAAGAGAATGTATGAAATAGTGAACATTAAGATGGTTGAAATTCTTTTTGTTAGCAAACTTCCAAGTGAGTTATAAGAATCTTTCTTTTTCTGAATATGGATATGGGTAAGGAGATCTTCTTATCATCATGAATATCAACTATTCTTCAGGTTATAAGATAGGAGATTTCAAAACTCTGTCAGTTATATTCTTGGTCATTCTCCCTATAATGTACATAGTTTGATCAGCAATGAATAATGAAAATGGACTTATTTATTAAGAAGACTTATTAATGTCTTTATATGGCTAATAAATGGAACTAATGCATCAGCACAAATCTACTGGCACCATGTCAGGTGCTTTCAGACCACTACAGCCACATTGCTCCCTTAGGATGTTGTTCGTTTCCTTTCCTTCCTCTCCAGCTTCATGTTGGGCTCCCCGTATTATTAAAAAACCTAAATGGGAGTGAGCCCTTTAGACTTATTATTGAGCAATATGTCACTCACTAAATACCCTTTGAATGAATTGAAAATTTTAATAATCCTCCTATTTTCAGTTCCCAATCCTTCTCTGTTTACATCCATCTATCATCTATCTATCTATCATCTATCTATCTATCTATCTATCTATCTATCATCTATTTATCTATCTATCATCTATCTATCTAATATCTATCTATCTATCTATCTATCTATCTAATATCTATCTATCTATCATCTATCTCTATCTATCTATCATCTATTTTATGGACAGTGTAACAATGTATGACATTGAAGAAAGCAAAATCACATTTTGTAACTCTGAATAATAGGAATGCATGTGAGCTAAAGTTCAGGAAATACATGTGCTTTAATCATGGTATGGAAGAATTAGCATCCTTATTCATACTTAACAATGGACAGTGACTGATTAGCACTGGGTTAGAAAAGAATGATGAGGTATAGCCCTTTTTAAATATGGTCATAATTATTCTATGGTGAACAATATGCATCCTTAATATTTGAATTGAGAGATATACAATGTTGCCTGTAATCAATAATTTCCACTCCCACATATATTTCCTTCCCTTACAGATCCCCAGACTTCTCACTATCCTCCACCTACAAGGAGAAATGAGATGTGGAACAGATGGGACTTTAAAAACAACAGTATTTTAAAAAATTACAATATACGGTGGGGGCAGGAATTTGCTGATTTCTGAGAATAGAATAGAGCTTTTCCAAGAATGGGGCAAAGAGTTAAGTGTAAAGAAATATAACATCTGACCTTCATTTGGAAGTGGTTGATCTCTGGAGGGGAGAGAATTTTCCCTTTCCCCTCTAGGTTCTTTGGCTGGTCTAATAATTAAATTAACATGGAACAGATTAAGAGGAGGAAAACAAATTTAATTTCCTATGTATGGGGGTCCCAAAGACATGAGACCCACTGAGAAGGCAATTGAGGCTTTTAAACAGTCTTGGGATAAGGAGAAGGGGATAAGAGTTTGGAACTTCAGAGGGGGTGAAGACAATTCACAGGAGATGGGGAAAGTCAGTGTTTGGTAAACAAAAGTTTGCCATACATACCATGCCAATTCTTTCCTATTTAGAAAAAAAGTCATCTTGGGAAATAGTTCTCTTCTTAGTACTGGTCCTCTATCTAATTTCTCTTAGGCAGTTATGGGGTTAAAAGCCCTTCTTAAGTCTGTTGGGCCTTGATTGTCTTCAGGAAATTATCAGCATGCCAAAGAGGCATTTCTGGGGTGGCCTAACCTGAACTCCATTATCTCAAAAATAATAAAAGCAGAAAGCAGGGGCGCCTGGGTGTCTGTCTGTTAAGCATCTGCCTTCAGCTCAGGTTATGATCCCAGTGTCCTCAGATTGAGCCCCAAATTAGGTCTCTGCTCAGTGGGGAGTCTGCTTCTCTTTCTCCTGGCCAGTCCCCTTGCTTGTACTCTCTTTCTCTTTCTGTCAAATAAGTAAATAAATAAAATTTAAAATTTAAAAATGCAAAAGGCAAATATTAAGATAGAAGTCTTATAGGATTCTACAAGTGCCTTCCAAGAGATAAATATGCTCAATTAAAACTGTATGCTGAAGAATTATTGGACAACTATGTGTAGAAGAATGAAACAGGACAATTGTCTTACACCATACCCAAAGATAAACTTGAAATGGATAAAGGACCTCAACGTGAGGCAGGAATCCATCAGAATCCTAGAGGAGAACATAGACAATAACCTTTTTGACATCTGCCTCAGCAAGTTCTTTCAAGATATGTCTCCACAGGCAAAGGAAACAAAAGTGAAAACGAACTTTTGGGACTTCATCAAGATCAAAAGCTTCTGTGCAGCAAAGGAAACAGTCAACAAAACAAATAGACAACCCATGGAATGGGAGAAGATATTCACAAATGACAGTACATCAAGGGCTGGTATCCAAGATCTATAAAGAATTGATATCAGTATTTGAGAGTTCCTATCTATGTGAAAAAGATTTTTTTTAAGTTTTACTCAAATTCCAGGTAACATGAAGTGTAATACTAGTTTCAGCTGTACAATTTAGTGATTCAGCACTTACATACTCCTTAATCTCCATCACCCATTTAACCCATCCTTTTACCCACCTCTCCTCTGATGACCATCAGTTTGTTCTCTATAGTTAAGAGTCTATTTCTTGGTTTGCCTCTTTTTTCCCTCAGGATTGTTTTATAGATCAGCATTAACAAATGAACATTTGCAATCAGTTTTGATGATAAAGAACAGTAACTCTTGGGACACCAGGGTGGCTCAGTGGGTTAAGCTTCTGCCTTCAGCTCAGGTCATGATCTCAGGGTCCTGGGATTGAGCCCAGCAACAGGCTCTCTGCTCAGTGGGGATCCTGCTTCCCCTTCTCTCTCTACCTGCCTCTCTGCCTAACTTGTGATTTCTCTCTGAAAAATAAATAAATAAAATCTTAAACAAACAAACAAACAAACAAACAAACAAAAAAAACCCAGTAACTCTTAACCCCACTTATACTTAAGTTAAATGTTACCACATACACCCAGAGAAGGATTCCCTTCTCTCACTGATAGACCTGTGTTACCAACAAAATCTCCTAAATAATTATTACCATATTTTTAATTGTGTTGGTAAAAATATTTAGAAATTTGTGGGTGTTTTTAAAATAATTATATAATATCCTTAGTTTTGTGTCTTGACTTGCAAAATTTAAATTTTGGCATTGAGCTAAAATGTTGCCAACCCTTGGTTTGGAAAACTATGTAGAAAAAAAAATCCTTCTAATTTTGGAAAACTTACACTTCATTTTCTTTCTCCAGATGTCAATCTAGTTTCAGCTTCAATTGTGTCCTTTCAAAAATAATCTATACTTCTTTCTTTTTTTTTTTTACTGATATATAATTTTGGATTTTATATGTGAATTTTTTTCAAATCATCTTCAGTTAATTATTACCTAAGTTATATCCAATCTTTACTAATACAAAAATTAGGCAATTAATAGCTTTGAATGAAAATTCATCTAAGTTTAAGGAAGTAAGGTTTCAGCTGTTAAAGGGAAAATGAAAACTCACTGAGCTCACAACCTTATCATGAAGGAGAATAGTAAGCCTTTAGTAAGCAGTGCACATGGGTAAGACTGTTTTCTTCACTGATTTATCTTGCTGCCTATAATAAGGCATCTAGTAGGTATACTCAACATATATTTGTAGGGTGTGTGAACAAATGAATGAATGGATAAATGAATGAATGTGTGAATAAATCCAAGTTCACAAAATATATATGAACTTAATCATAAAGTGAAAGGAGCTTGAAAATAAGAGGATAAAGAGAAGGGCTGCATCATTGCATAATTGGTAAGGGAGAAAAAAATGGACTACTTAGGGAAACTTGAGGAATATATTCACACATTATTTGGTACTCTATTAGAAAACCTAGGAACTCTCTTAATCTGTTTCCTCAGGTATATAATTTTAGTATGAGTTTATTATGAGTTTGACTTTTTAATCTAGTTCGTCCTCCATTTTCAGTATAGCAAGTCTGTTATGTACACATTTCTAGGAAATTCTCTTTCTTTGTCATCAGAATTCAAAGCCAATATCTTTTCAAATCTTAATTCTAGTGAGGTATAATTGAAGCTGGCAGAAAGTATCTGTGCAGAGAAAAGAAAGGAAGTTAGCAATGAAGGATGGTAGTTCCCTGACCCAGAGAGGCAATGGTGGGCACGGGTTGATCGATCACCTACGCTTTTAGCATTGGGATCGTCCTTGATTCTAGGAAATCCAGGATCCACATGATCATTGTCCTCTGTCAACCTAATGATAAGGAGCCAAAGTGAGAGGCAAATGAGCATTTATTTGGGATCAAAGAATTGCAATTCAGAGAGCATAGAATCAGATGGGAACCCAAATACTGTCTCACTTGTAGGGTGAAAGCAAGAGATTTTTATGAGGAAATGAGAGGGGGCAATTACATGAATTGAAGAAAAGGGAAAAAAAAATTTCCATGAGTGTTTTAAGAGGTTAAACTCTTCTGGGTTATACATTGACAGACTGCTGGTTTTATCTTCCCAAAGTCCACAACTATTTTTCTTGTGATCAGGATGTCCTGTTGCTGACTTCTCAAGCAACTTCTTAAAGCAATGCCATTTTACCCAGTCCAGAGGTTTTGGCCCAGTTCAAACCAAGGCAGGTAAAGTAGTTTCTGTGCAGTGCCCACTCTGGCTTGCCTTCTTTCCCTTTCTTTCTTTCTCTCTCTTTCTTTCTTTCTTTCTTTCTTTCTTTCTTTCTTTCTTTCTTTCTTTCTTTCTCTTTCTTTCTTTCTTTCTTTCTTTCTTTCTTTCTTTCTTTCTTTCTTTCTTTCTCTTTCTTCCTTTCTTCTTTCTTTCCTTTCTTATCTTTCTTCCTCTTTTATTTAGTTAGCCAACATAAAATGGCTGCAGTCATGCCAATTTTTCATACCTCTTAGAGGGAAATTTAAAAGGAAACTGCAGCATGGGTATAAATGATCTTCTAAAGGGATTTCAAATAGACAAATGGAGAGAAGCTGGAAGCAGTGTGATCCTGAGAGATGCCATGAAGCACAGCCAGGACAGGTGCTCCTGTAAATGGAAGGGCCTGAACTCAGGTAGCCTAGAGCTAAACCTCCAACCTTTAAACTCTCACTGGAATAAGCTGGAGCTTTTGAGGCAGAAAAGGAGGGATTCAGCCTCTGTACCAGAAGTTCAATAAGAGGTATTATTTGCATCTCCTCCATGGAGTAGGGGTACTTGCTCTGATACATCTTTTTACTTTACACGAAGGGCAGAATTTTTAGGGGATGCTCTAGTTAACATGTGTAGCCTTCCCCTGCCACTAACCAAGAAGTAAACCCATGATGAACTTTCTACTTTGTTAAATGAGGCAGATAATATTCAGACTTTAAGTACTCCGTTTTTAAAAAACCATTTCCTTAGTGTTTATAACAGAAACACTGCTAAGCAAGATATTCCATAATTCCTTCTCACTGCCACCCTACCCGTAGGGTCTCATTTCACTTGTGTGGCCCAAGACAACTTCAAATACACTAGCCTCACTTTATTATACCATAAACTTAGATGGCAGGACACATTAACAGGAAGTTAAGATAGTGGTTACTATTTGAGGGTGTGTGGAAGAAAAGGTAGTAAGTAGAATTTCCATGACAGTGGCTTCTGGGGGGTGACAGTGTTTTACTTCTTGACCTATGTTGTCATTGCATGAATGTTGATAATTTACTGAGCCTTGTGCACTGTTTTGTACACGTGTTCCGTTGCACTTATTTTAAATAGTGGGGATTAAATTAAAAGAACAATATAGAAGAAAATATGAGTGAATATTTTTAACAATTTCAGATGAACAAAATAAAAATACTTTTATTTTAATAATTCCAGATGAGCTAAAAACAATTCTAAGCTCACAATAAAACTCAGTAGTCATTAAAGGAAAGATC
This sequence comes from Lontra canadensis, assembly GCF_010015895.1. Classification (NCBI taxonomy): domain Eukaryota; kingdom Metazoa; phylum Chordata; class Mammalia; order Carnivora; family Mustelidae; genus Lontra; species Lontra canadensis. The sequence goes on along the minus strand of NW_022631001.1, from coordinate 29,253,682 downwards.
AGTACATTTGACTCAAAAATATTCTTGGGGCGCCTGGTTGGCTCAGTCAGTTAAGTGTCTGACTTTTGATTTTGGTTCAGGTGATGGTCTCATATCCAGTCCTGTGTGGGGCTCCACGTTGGGGGTGGAGACTGCTCAATATTCTCTCTGTCCCTCTGCCTCTCTTTCTCTTTCTTCCTTTCTGCTAAATAAATAAATACATACATAAATACATTAATAAATTTCCTTATGACAGATAGCTATAAACAAGGTCCAGAGAGAGACTCAAGGTCACAGAGGGCTGGGATTCATTTCAAAATCAAAAGAATGAATACCTAAATAAGTAAACAGCTATAACAAATCACTTTCAAATGCTTAATAAAATTACAGGTGAGGGTATAAATAGGTAATGCACATAAAAATCAATTATAAGCATTTTTAGTATGCTTAATTTCATTCAAAATAAAAAAAATGTATAAATTACAAAGGTACACTGTTTTACCTCTCCAAATGGCAAATATTTGAAAGCTTACTAAAACAAATTTTAATGGACATAGGAAAAAAAGTAGATTTTGTACTTTATGGGGATATACATTGATATTAGCTCTCTGAAGAAAGAGAAGGTGTCCTAACTAAGATCCAACAGTTCCTCCCAGAAATAATTTTTAAGTTTCCATTTAAAATTAAGTGGAAAAAATGAAGTTTGTAAAGCTTATGCTCCCCAGCATTGTTTAGATACACTCCAAAGGTAAAAGAAGGAAATTATCATACAAAGAGGAAAGAAGTTGTATATAAAGAGATATGGGATATAGGAATAATAACTCAAGTATTGAGTATGCTACCATCTAGATTTTAAAAAGTCCAGGTACATGGAGGAATCTGAAGGAACACATTAAGATCTGATGATGGTGATTGCCTCCAGAGAGGAGTTTTATGTTGTATGAGTTTTTGTTTTTTTAGATTTTATTTATTTATTTGACAGGGAGAGAGACAACAAGAGAAGGAACACAAGCAGGGGTAGTGGGAGTGGGAGAAGGAGGCTTCCCACAGAGCAGGGAGCCCAAAGTGGAGCTTGATCCCAGGACCCTGGGATCATGACCTGAACCGAAGGCAGATGCTTAAAGACTGAGCCACCCAGGCACCCCAAGTTGTGAGAGATTTTATGTCACTATATAGTGTTTGGTAAACTTGAGTCTTGAATTTCATGCATATATGATCAATATGTATGAAACTAAAGGAAACCCGGATATGTAAGCTCAAAATATGCCTCTTTGGCATAAAAAAATTATTTTGAGCTGAAGGCAATTAGAAGTAAATGCAGAAAAAGTTTCTGCTTTTTTGCCTGGAGGCAAGAAATAAATTCTTTCAGTGGAAACAGACTCTCACCAGCCCAGCAATGGAACCAAAGTAACCTACAAACAAACGTTGTTACACTGTTATCTTCTAGTTATTTCTTTACTATTTACTTCCCCTAAACCAAACTTCTGTGTCAATTCTTCCCAAGTCTATTCTTTGTCTGAAAAGTAAAAAAACTTCCTGCTCTGGTCATTTCCTCACTTCATTCTCTTAGGAAGGCTCCCACATACATGTAAGAATTTGATACAATGTGCAGGCTTATCTTCTGTTAGTCTCTCTTTGTCAGTTAAAATTTCAGACCAATCAGGGACTCTGGTTTCCATCCCCTGCAAAACAAAATATATGATCACTATCTAGGACAAAAATTATAAGTTGGGAGTATATTTATTGGCATGAAAAATGTTCATAATATGTTATGAAATAAAATGAGTTACAAAAAATTTACAGAGTGACCACATAAGACAAGTCAGTTACAGATCTTTTTTTCTCTCCTTTATTTAGTTGGCTTTTTCCTCTACTTTCACATAACAATTTAAATGCCTCCTTCTCAGCATAGACTCCCTACTCGCCTTTTCTAGACTAAGTACCTGGTGAAATGCTTTCATTGCACCTATTATGTGAACAGATAATCAATGTGGAGCTTGAGGTACATCAGTAAACAAATAAGGTAAAGATCTATATTCAGGATACTAAAATCCTAAAGAGTAGAGTGGGGGAGGGCATCCAATAAATATTAACATAATGACTAGGTAAGATGTATTATAAAATAGAAAGGGCTATGCACTATGAAAAAGCATGAGAGCAGGACAAAGAAAATCAAGAGTACTAGACAGGACTTGTTAGGGTGGATATCTTTGATGTGACGGCACTTGAGCAAGAAATTGATATTTCCATTCGTGCTAGGAGAAAGTCCAGAAGTTACAGTGAAAAGTATGTAATTGCTAAAATTTGTCCGCAGGCCCTTTGTAGTAGTCATCTGTCAGTGTAAACTAGAAAAGAGGCAATAATAGTGTTTGCTCATGAGACCATACAGTGAGGGACCTTGAAGAATCTGATGTCCAACTTCTGTATTTTAGTAAGCCATTAAAAATGTCCTTTGAAGTGATACAGGATCATCAGGGAGGGGACTTTTCACCATTCCAGTCATGAAGAGTGGGCCACCAGCAATTCTTAATCTCTTAGGGAAACCATGCAGTATATTATAGACATTACAGTCAAAAGCCCTGGAACCAAACTGGCTGGGTTAAAATCCATGCTCTATCACTTACTGGATATGTGACTTTCATTTAGTCATTAACCTCTCTGTGCCTCAGTTTGCTTGTCTGAAAATGGGACATAAGATAGCATCATCCTCATAGTTATTTTTAGGATCCAATAAGTATACAATTCTTGAAAAAGTACTTGGAAAATAAATGCTGTGTTATCTTTCTTGTTGTTACTATTATTTCCTGCAAAACCATTTTCTGTGGAAGCAAGCTGTCCACCCTTTGATAGAAGGTTACTTGGGGGAATACACAAGGAATCTCCACTCTGCCATGAGTCAAAGTTTCAGAAGCTGGGATGGGGCACTGGAGAACTCACTAAGAAATTTGAGTTCCTAGGGATGAGAGAAAAAAATTGGAGGAGGAAGAAGGAGAGGGAGATAGGCTTCAGGGGCAGAAGGTATGATAGAGATCTGAAGAGTCCAGGCAGGTGACAAAGGAAGCTGCAGCTACTTTCTGGTCAAGGGCAATTCTAAGAACTTGGTGTCTCTCAAAGTCCAAGAGCAGAGGTTGGCATGCCTGAGGTCATGCAGAAACTCACAGACAGGGAACTTCCAGGTACCACTTCTATCTATTTTTCTGAGTCTTTTATTCCTTCTCTTTTCTCTTTCATCTCCAGTCACCCCAAAACATTTCTAGACTCGAACTGGCTGTGCTCACTTTGGCCTCAAAATTTTGCATGTATTGTTTCATTTTTAAGAATAACAATCCCTACCCACCATTTCTTTTAAAATACTTATACATATATCAAGATTCATCTCATCTCCTACCTTCTCTGTAAAATCTTTACTTACCGCCCACAATGGCCATTGAGAATCATTTAGTTTTCATGAATTTTGTAATAATTTTTTTGTGCAATGACCCTGTTACCATTTTATAATAATGATTCCATTGCATTTTATATCTTGTACTAAACTAGAAATTCATTAGTGTGTTTGTACTCCCTTCTATCTTTCAGTGCATGACATGGAATCAGTCACATAGAAGGTATGCAGAAAACTTTGTGGGCTGATTTTGATGACATGTTTGGGAGATGAAATAAAACTGATTTTCTACTACCTATATAATTGGAAAGATTTCTCCTCAATCTACAATGTTCAGAATGAATCAGAGTTGAAAAATATAGGTTATAATAATAATGATCTCAGCTCTAATTTATTAAATGGTTAGTACATATTAGAAATTATGCTAAGTGCTTTTTTGTTTTTCATTAGAGCATTTAATCAGCCAGATAATCTTTGTGGTATGTTTTCCCCACATTTGATAAAAAGTATAGAAGCTGAAATTTAGAGAGATTAAATGGCCTGTTAAAGTCTTGTGGCTAAAAATGAAGACATAAGATTTAAATCTTGGGACTATCTGGATCCAAAACTCACCCAAATCTTTCCTAAGTAACATTTTATTCTCTCCATACTGCACATTTGTATCATCTCTTTTCTTTCTTTCCTTTATTTCCTTTATGTTTCCTCTCCTGTGTCCCTGACCAGAGTCCATGTTCTAAGCACCCTGAGGTCAGGGATTGCTTCCATTCAACTCTGCCTTTCTCTCTCTCATTAAACCTGAGGTATGACCAATAATATGACCTAAAAAAGTATCTCAAAATGAATGAACAAGTGAATGAACTATAACACATACTAGTCATTTAATTGTTGCTTTTGTCTGTTTCACTGATAACATCACAATTATATTTTATAGGTGCATTTTAAAGATTTATTTATTTATTTATTTGAGAGAGAGAGAGAATGTGGGGAGTGGGCAGAGGGAGAGACAGAGAGTGAGAGACTCTCAAACAGATTCCACACTGAGCACCGAGCCTGATGTTAAGCTCGATCTCATGGTCATGAGATCACGACCTGAGCCAAAACCAGGAGCTGGATGCTCAATTGACTGTCCCACCCAGGCACCCCTGTAGGTACATTTTAAATGGAGGTCCTAAACTGATGAAATGGGGAAAACAAGTGATTCCTAGACATGCTCTACTTGCTCCCCATCATAGGGTCTCCCCTTCCCACACACAGAACATGCACCAACACCAGGCCTGCATCCCTCATTTTATTACCTGACTGTTCTTACTAGACACAGAAATCTATAACCCTTTTGTAAAACATAAAACCTGTAGGGAATGGGTACATTACTTTTTTAATTCTGCATTCGTTTCTTTGGCAGATCTTTACACAGAAGAACTATTTCATAATAGATAGTTACAAAGGCTTCAGAAAATCTATGTATTAGAGAGACTTGTGTATTTAATACCATTTTACTCAGCATTTACAAATGTCTTCTCCACTTCCTTTTAACCCCCCTTTCCCCTAAGCAATATGTCTATTTTATGATTTATTTGTCTTGACTAGTGACAACCTATCTCCAAGTAAAAACCTGATCATGCTTTCCCGGATCTGCTTGGTCTTGATTCCATAAACAATTGGGTTCATTGTAGGAGGCAGTAGCAAGTAAATGTTGGCTACAATAATGTGTACATGGTGGGGGATACTGTGTCCTCCAAAACGGTGGGCAAAAAATGTGAAAAAAGCTGGAACATAGGTGATCACAATGGCACAGATATGAGATGTACAGGTGCCAAAGGCTTTCTGGCGAGCATCTGCAGAGGACAAACTCACCACTGCTCGCAAGATCATAGTGTAAGACACAGAAATACAGAACATATCAAAGCCCCCAATCAAGAGGGCTGCCAAGAGACCATAGATAGCATTGACCTTGAAGTTGCCACAGGACACCTTGGCCACAGACATGTGGTCACAGTAGGTGTGGGGAATGAAGTTTCCCCGGCAGTAGGGCAGACGCTTGGTGAGGAAAGTGAATGGGAGGATGAGCAGCACACCCCTCAGGAAGGTGGCAAGACCAGCCCTGGCGATGACAGGGTTGGTGAGGATGGTGGAATAACGTAAGGGGTAGCAGATGGCGATGTAGCGGTCCAGGGCCATGAGCATGAGCACCCCAGACTCCATCCCAGTCAGCGTGTGGACAAAAAACATCTGAGCCAGGCAGGCGTTGAAGTCAATCTCCTTGAGGTTGAACCAGAATATGCACAGCATGTTGGGTACAGTGGTGGTGCACAGGGTGACGTCCGTGAAGGAGAGCAGGGCCAGGAAGTAGTACATGGGCCGGTGCAGGGCCTCCTCATGGCTGATGAGGTAGATGAGCCCACAGTTCCCCAGGACAGCGATGATGTACATGAAGCAGAAGGGCAGGGCRATCCAGGTGTGTGCAGCTTCCAGGCCAGGGACACCATTCAAGATAAAGAATCCTGGGGTCAGGCTGGAGCTGTTTCCCCCACACATAATGGCTCATAGGAAGTCTGCATTTTACATCCTTTGTCAGCAATTGCTTCCTACATAGGAGAAAAGTGGGGTTAGAAACCAGACAAGAGAGAGTGGTTTGGATAATAATACCCACAAGTGCCATGAACCTTGTATTGATAAGAAAGTATTTTTCCTCCCACTCTAGCAAGAGAGTCTTTGAACTATTGTATCTAAAAATAATTAAACAGTACTACTTGATGTCTCCTTGGATTGTCTAAATAACTATCCTGACTTTCTAAACCTCTCCTCAGCACACCTCTTCTATTCCATCACATTCTGGTAAAAAGTAGTGAACTGAGCTATAATTATCTTTTCCTCCCAAAAAGCCACTTCCTATTTTCTCCTCTTGGATTCTTCATGAGTCTTATCACTAAAATCATGTTTGTATATTTAGAGGATCACCTTGATCTAACTCATCCTTATCAGTAGGACTTTTGTCCTGCCTTGAAGATTATGAAGAAAACTATAATGCATGTAAAATTTGCCAGTAATGTTCCATATAACTTGCTTAAGATGATACATTGTAGATGCTCAATAAAATATACATGAATAAATGAATGTTTGAATTAGTAAGGACTTAGTATCTGACATCAGTATCAAGCTTTTTACACTATGAAATTTTAAAGGAATATTTTGAGAAGAAAAAAGTACTTATACTTCTAAAATATTGCCAAGTTTTATGGAATTTCAGTAAAAATATTATTAAAGGGGTGAATTCAATCAGATATAGCATCTTTTCTATTTGTCTTTCTGCTTTTGCACTTTTTCTTTATTAGTTTCCTATCCATTTTCAATATAAGATTTGCATTTAAGAAGCCCGTGAAGTTCTAAGATCACTAATTGTTTATAATGTTTAATTTAAATAGTATTTCTTTTGTAATAACTGGACAGGTTATCTGTACAAAAGATAATACTATATTTATGGATTGCAATTTCTTGTAAACATAATAGAAAGAACTGAATGCTGGTTGAAGGAATTTACAGATTCAGGGATGTTTGAGAAAGCTTGAAGTCACCAAACAGTTAAAAAATTTTTTTTTCATCTGAGAAAAATAAAATGGTCCTTAAGGTCTGGATGGGCACCTTTCCATGCAGCAACGCCAATGCCAAACATTCGCACCACCTGGTAGAACTACACTTGTCATACTTGCAGTGTGACAACATGTATTACATAGCTGTGAAGATGCCAGACATAGATTCCTGTCAACTAAATAGTCTGGAAACCATTGTTGTGTCCTCCCTCTGCCCAGGGTACATAGAAGTCACCTTGGAAAGATGATACAAAAGAATACAAGTTACACAGACTCACGGTCTCTGGTTCCTAAGGTGATTGTCTTATGAGAGAGTTCTCCCAGACATCTCCAGAAATGTCCCCACATGGAGGAGCCATCGTTTCATAGTCCTAGACCAGAGAAATGTAAAGATTACAGTCTCTGGTGTCTGCCATCTTTTATGCGAACACCACAGTGAAATGAATGGGTGACTAGAAAATGAGACTAAGTCCACCCAGGAAGAAAGAGATCCATTACCTCTGCAGAAGTGAAAGGAAAAAAGAAATGCATTGCCTCTTGCAAATATAGCCTTTTTAAAAACCATCTGCATATTCTAGACTATTGTATTCTTAGCCATCAATATTCTTACTTTCCCTAAAATAGCTATTTTTGAGAACTCCCCAAACTCACCTCAGTGTTCAGCACAATTCTATTCATGGCTGAAAATACTTAGGAGTTCTTCAAAATCTGGGATGGCATCTTCTTACATAGGATTTTCAGTTTCCCTGGAGAATCTCCAGCAGGATGTCCCAGGAGGACTGAGTCTCCAGAATTCTATGTCTCAGAGGAATTCTCATGGAAAGAGAATAAACTTTCAGCCTGGTGGTAACAGATCTATATTTAGAAACTTTTGAGTAGAAAAGAAAAGAACAAAAAACAAATATTAAGGCTAGTGACCACCAACCCTGGAAGAGATTAACATCATGTAAAATTTTTTTCTCTTATTACAAAAGAAATATACCCTTAATGTGGAAAATCTGAAAACTGCAAAAAAGCATGAAAAAGTTGAAAAATCACTTGTAAATACAGTAAAAAGAAATAACCATTCTCAAAATATTTTCTGTACTTCATTTACTCATTTTATAATTACTATGTTTAAATATTCTGGTTTTGTATAAATTTCAGAGTATATGGAGTTTTAAATACTTTTTTTTCTTCTTTTCCTAATATTATTTTGTTAACATTTTCTTATGTCATTCTGTATACCTTGAAATCAAAATTTTCAATAGCTAAACTTCTTTCACCCAATAGCGATACCAAATTTAATTAAGCAATTCACTACTCTTGAATATTTAAATTATTTCCTCATTTTTTCTAACAAAAATAATTCTTCTATGGATATTGTAATCCATTCTGCATAACTGATTTTTCCCTCCTACGAGAATAAGAAGTAAGGGAGTCCTAAGTGGCTTAGTTGGTAGTATCTGACTTCAGCTCAGGTCATGATCCCAGGGTCCTGAAATTGAGCCCCACATCAGGCTCTCTGCTGGGTGGGGGGTCTGCTTCTCTCTCTGCCCCTCCCCCTACTCTTGTTTTCTCTCTCTCTCTTTCTTTCAAATAAATAAATAAAATCTTTTTTAAAAAGAAAAGAAGAAATAGAACTGTTAAGTTTGTGGGATCAAAAGGCATGGATAATTTTAATTATATTTATAAGTGTTGGAAAAAATCATCTCCATAAAATTGTGTTGCTTTTCATTTCTATATAGCATTGAGGGTATTGGTTATTATATGTTCTCTTTTCCCCAGCTGGACTGGTGAGAATACATCTCTTTGGTATTTTAACTTCAATTAAAATTAACTTCATTTGTAGTGATTATGAACATTTTTTCAAGTGGTTCAAGTGGTTTTGTTAGTTGTTTTCTTCATATTTTGATTATTCATTCACCTCCTTATTCATTTTTTTCTTAGAGTTTTTATCTTATATTATTTTGAGAAAGAGTAACAGAGAGAGACACAGAGAGAGAATGAGCAGGAGGGAGGGGCAAAAGGAGAGGGAGAGAGGGAATCCCAAGCAGACTCCATGCTGAGCATGGAGCCAGCTCGGCTTGATCTCCTGACCCTAAGATCATGCCTGGAGCCGAACGAAACTAAGAGTTGGACACTCAACATACTGAGCCACCCAGGTGCATATCCTCCTTATCCATTTTTAATGGAGGTGTTAGTCTGTATTTAATTGCTTGCTAGGCACCTTCAATACTAAATATAAGCCCATTTGTTGTCATAGTTTGCAAACATTTTTCCAAGAAACTATTTGGCCTTAAATTTTATTTTATGAGTGACAGAAATTGAATTATTTTCCCTTTCCTTTCTTTTATTGAGGAAAAATCTTTCCATAATTCAACCCTTCTATGAGAAATGACATATTGGAGAAAATAAAATTGCACTACTCCATAAACTCACGTCTCACCTAATGCCTCAATTAAATGCAATTCGAGCTTAAATTCTGGTGTATATATTTCCAGAATTTTTTTTAATATTAAGCATTTCATAAAATTTTAATGTATGTACTGTGGTGTTGATGTTGTTTTGTTTAGCTTTTTGCCTTAGCGACATTGCTAGATAAGAGTACCAGAGATCTCCCCCTTATTTAGCTTTCTGTTATTTTAGCTACTTGTCAGCTGTGATCAGAGGCAGATGACCCTCAGAAGGTCAGTAGTAGCCAAACAATGTATCACTGTGCATTTTATCATCTCATATAATCACAAGAAGGGTGAGTACAGTAAAATAAGACATTTTGAGAGAGACCAGATTCACATAACTTTTATTACTGAAGATTGTTATAATTGTTCCCCATAATTATTATTGTTGTTAATGTCTTACTGTGCTTAACTTATAAGTTAAACTTTATCATCAGTATGCATGTATGGGAAAAAACATAGTATATATAGAGTTTGGTACTATCTATGGTTTCAGGCATCCACTGGGGCTCTTCAAACATATTCCCCTGTTGGTAAGTGGGGACAACTGTCAGAGACTCGCAAATTCACTACTTGGGAAGACTTTCAATTACATAAAAATTTGGTTTTGTAAAAAAAAAAAACAATGGAACACACAGAAAATTATTTTGATATAATTTAAATAAATGCAGCTATATATACTCCAAAATTACAAATGGGTCTCAGTATAAATTTTCTCCTTTTAGATTTGAAATTTAGGGAAATAAGAATTGATATGAATTTTAGTTAAATGTAGAGCAGGGGTTCTTAACTTGATCCCCAAACTGGTTATACTAAACTGCATCAGATCTTCTAGGGGACTTTTTAGAAAGGAAGATAATAGGGTGTCCTACAATCTATCACTTTTGCTCATAAATATTTACACTGAGTTTAGGAATCTACAGAGCTAAGCATTCTTAATAAAGCAATTTTTTATTTCCATTTTTTAGGAATTTCATTTTTATATTTAATTATATATATCAGAAGTATAAGATATGAAGCCAAGATTTAACTTACATCTATTATAAATATTTTTAATATATTTCCTATATGCTTAGGCACTCTTGCAAATAGTTTATTTTGAAAAAAAATTGCTGCCACTTTCTGTATCACAGAAAAAATTGTTATTCCAAAATGGAAAGGCTATGTCATTCATCTGTTTAAGACTTGTTCTCTCTTGTTTTTAACCCTGGAGTCTGAAAATGACTCCATGATGTCATTTGACTTCCTAGATATAAGATTTTTTTTTTTGTATGAAAGAAAGCAAAAGCAATAACCAAACAACAGAAAGGTAATGCATTTGATTAAAAAAATGTTTATATGCTATAAATTCATGAAGAACTGGCCCCTGGTTTAGCCCACTTACTCTTGTTTCCCATCCCTTGGGTGTGGTCCATAGTTCCCTTCAGACCTTCATGCAGGCCATTCACTCTTCCTGGATCGCTTGTTACCTCCTATCCTCACTCTACATAATTACCACCTAATTAGCACAGCATCAGTTTCAACACTAATTTCTTCTGGAAACCTCTTCTGTTTGTAAATTTTGCTGGAGCCATCTACATTGTACCTACAATAATTTTTATTTTTTTAATAAACATATAATGTATTTTTATCCCCAGGGGTGCAGGTCTGTGAGTCGCCAGGTTTACACACTTCACAGCACTCACCATAGCAAATACCCTCCCCAATGTCCATAGCCCCACCCCCCC
>NW_022631001.1:29204990-29227569 GCF_010015895.1 Lontra canadensis | reverse complement strand
AACACATTTGACAATCTGGAAGAAATGGATGCATTCCTAGAGACATATAAACTACCACAGCTGAACCAGGAAGAAGTAGAAATCCTGAACAGACCCATAACCAGTAAGGAGATTGAAACAGTCATCAAAAATCTCCAAACATCAAAAGCCCAGGGCCAGACGGCTTCCTGGGGGAATTCTACCAAACATTTAAGGAAGAACTAATTCCTATTCTCCTGAAACTGTTCCAAAAAATAGAAATGGAAGGAAAACTTCCAAACTCATTTGATGAGGCCAGCATCACCTTGATCCCAAAACCAGACAAGGATCCCATCAAAAAGAGAACTACAGACCAATATCCCTGATGAACACAGATGCGAAAATTCTCACCAAAATAGTAGCCAATAGGATTCAATAGTACATTAACAGGATTATTCACCACGACCAAGTGGGATTTATTCCAGGGCTGCAAGGTTGGTTCAACAACTGCAAATCAACCAATGTGATACAACACATTAATAAAAGAAAGAACAAGACCCATATGATACTCTCAATAGATGCTGAAAAAGCATTTGACAAAGTACAGCATCCCTTCCTGATCAAAACTCTTCCAATTGTAGGGATAGAGGGCACATACCTCAATATTATCAAAGCCATCTATGAAAAACCCACCGCAAATATCATTCTCAATGGAGAAAAACTGAAAGCTTTTCCGCTAAGGTCAGGAACACAGCAGGGATGTCCATTATCACCACTGCTATTCAACATAGTACTAGAAGTCCTAGCCTCAGCAATCAGACAACAAAAGGAAATTAAAGGCATCCAAATCAGCAAAGAAGAAGTCAAACTATCACTTTTTGTGGATGATATGATACTATATGTGGAAAACCCAAACGACTCCACTCCAAAACTGCTAGAACTTGTACAGGAATTCAGTAACGTGTCAGGATATAAAATCAATGCACAGAAATCAGTTGCATTTCTCTACACCAACAACAAGACAGAAGAAAGAGAAATTAAGGAGTCCATCCCATTTACAATTGCACCCAAAACTATAAGGTTACCTAGGAATAAACCTAACCAAAGAGGCTAAGAATCTATACTCAGAAAACTATAAAGTACTCATGAAAGAAATTGAGGAAGACACAAAGAAATGGAAAAATGTTCCATGCTCCTGGATTGGAAGAATAAATATTGTGAAAATATCTATGCTACCTAAAGCAATCTACACAATCTACACATTTAATGCAATCCCTATCAAAATCCCACCCATTTTTTTCAAAGAAATGGAACAAATAATCCTAAAATTCATATGGAACCAGAAAAGACCTCCAATAGCCAAAGGAATATTGAAAAAGAAAGCCAAAGTTGGTGGCATCACAATTCCGGACTTCAAGCTCTATTACAAAGCTGTCATCATCAAGACAGCATGGTACTGGCACTAAAACAGACACATAGATCAATGGAACAGAAGAGAGAGCCCAGAAATAGACCCTCAACTCTATGGTCAATTAATCTTCGACAAAGCAGGAAAGAATGTCCAATGGAAAATGACAGCCTCTTCAATAAATGGTGTTGGGAAAATTGGACAGCCACATGCAGAAAAATGAAACTGGACCATTTCCTTACACCACACATGAAAATAGACTCAAAATGGATGAAGGACCTCAATGTGAGAAAGGAATCCATCAAAATCCTTGAGGAGAACACAGGCAGCAACCTCTTCGACCTCAGCCGCAGCAAAGTCTTCCTAGGGACATGGCCAAAGGCAAGGGAAGCAAGGGCAAAAATGAACTATTGGGATTTTATCAAGATCAAAAGCTTTTGCACAGCAAATGAAGCAGTTAACAAAACCAAAAGACACCTGACAGAATGGGAGAAGATATTTGCAAACGACATATCAGATAAAGGGCTAGTGTCCAGAATCTATAAAGATCTTATCAAACTCAACACCCAAAGAACAAATAATCCAATCAAGAAATGGGCAGAGGACATGAACAGACATTTCTTAAAGGAAGACATCCAGATGGCCAACAGACACATGAAAAAGTGCTCCACATCACTCGGCATCAGGGAAATACAAATCAAAACCACAATGACATATCACCTCACACCAGTCAGAATAGCTAAAATTAACAAGTCAGGAAATGACAGATGCTGGCGAGGATGCGGAGAAAGGGGAACCCTCCTACACTGTTGGTGGGAATGCAAGCCAGTGCAACCACTCTGGAAAACAGCATGGAGGTTCCTCAAAATGTTGAAAATAGAACTATCCTATGACCCAGCAAATTGCACTACTCGGTATTTACCCTAAAGATACAAACGTAGTGATGCGAAGGGGCATGTGTACCCGAATGTTTATAGCAGCAATGTCTACAATAGCTAAACTATGGAAAGAACCTAGGTGTCCATCAACAGATGAATGGATAAAGAGGTGGTATATATACACAATGGAATACTATGCAGCCATCAAGAGAAATGAAATCTTGCCATTTGCGACGACGTGGATGGAACTAGAGGGTATCATGCTTAGCGAAGTAAGTCAATCGGAGAATGACACCTATCATATGATCTCCCTGATATGAGGGAGTTTAGATGCAACATGGGGTGTTAAGGGGGTAGGAGAAGAATAAATGAAACAAGATGGATTGGGAGAGAGACAAACCATAAGTGACTCTTAATCTCACAAAACAAACTGAGGGTTGCTGGGGGTGAGGGGGTTGGGTTTAGGGGTGTGGGGTTTTGGCCATTGGGGCGGGTATGTGCCATGGTGAGTGCTGTGAAGTGTGTAAACCTGGCAATTCACAGACTTGTACCCTGGAGATAAAAATATATTATATGTTTATAAAATATTTAAAAAAAAAAAAGAGTTCGCCTGGGTGGCTCAGTCGTTTAAGCCTCTGCCTTCAGCTCAGGTCATGGTTTCGGGGTCCTGGGATCGAGCCCCACATCAGACTCTGCTCAGCGGGGAGCCTGCTTTCCCCTCTCTCTCTGCCTGCCTCTCTGCCTACTTGTGATCTCTGTCAGTCAAATAAATAAATAAAATCTTAAAAAAAAAAAAAAAAGAGTTCACCTCAAATTCTGGACTCCTGTTCTCTGAATTCATTCCACCAGATTTGTCCAAAATTAAGCTGTGTGGAAAACACAATTGTTTCCTGTCTATTTTTTTTCTATCAAATTAGAGGTCTCAGGTTAAAATATTTTTGTACTTGTTTCATAAATATTATAACAGAATATCGACAGGTATTTTTTCCTGATGTTCATGGTTATGAATTTTGTATCTATTTTTTCCCCTATAATTTATTTCTCTACCTTTATGCTACATGCAGAATTATATACCATAAATTTAGCTCACACTCAAAATATCTTTCTCGCTAAAAACAATTTGATCACTCCTTCACAGATCTGCTTTGTCTTTACTTCGTAGACAATTGGATTCAAGGTGGGAGGCATTAACAGGTAGAGATTGGCTATAAAAATGTGAACATGGTGAGGTATGGTGTGTCCCCTCAAATGATGAGTAAAGTTGAAGAAGGTTGGGACATAGGTAATGACAATAATACATATAAGAGATGTACAGGTGCTGAAGGATTTGTGGTGAGTATCTGAAGATGACAGACTCACTGCAGGACCGATAATCATGGTGTAAGACATGAAAATACAAAACATATCAAATCCTCCAATCAATATGGCAGCTTTGAGACCATAGATGGCATCAATCTTGATGTTGCCACAGGACAGTTTGGCCACAGACGTAGGTCACAGTAGGTGGGGTGGATGAGGTTGCCCCTGCAGTAGTAAAAGTAGTTGACCAGGAAAGTGAATGGGATCACGAGCAACAAACTTTGACTGAAGGTAGCAAACCCAAACTTGATAATTACTGTGTTGGTAAGGATGCTAGAATAGCAAAGAGGGTAGCAAATGGCCACATAGTGATCCAGGGCCATAAGCATGAGCACGCCAGACTCCATACCTGTCAACATGTGGATGAAAAACTTCTTCACGAAGCAGGGATTAAAGTCAATCTCTTTGAGACTGAACCAAAAGATACATAATATATTAGGGACAAATGAAGTGCACCCACTAATATCTGTAAGAGACCACAGATCTAGAAAGTAATACATAGGCTGATGCAGGGACTCATCATGGCTGATGAAGTAGATGAGCCCACAGTTCCCCAGGACAGCGATGATGTATATGTGGCAGAAGGGCATGGAGATCCAGATGTGTAAGTCTTCTAGTTCAGGAATCCCATCAAGAATGAAGTATCTTGGTGTCAGGCAGGAGATGTTGGCTTCATGCATGATGGTCAGTTGCAAAGCATGTTACTTTTATACCAGTAAAGACGTCCTACACAAGAAGATGGTAGTGAGGTTGATTTCAGTCAGAGACAAAAGATGAACAAGTATTTTGTATGATCTAAACAATAAATTTAGGAGAAAAATAATCTTTTTGTACCCACGCAATGTTATTTGATCCTACTGAGTAGTCCTGGGCCTCTTATTGAAGGACAAGAATGCTAACATAGTGCAAACATTATAACAGATACCTGATCTCCTTTGGTTTTGTACTGTAAACTCTGTCTATGTGTATGTGTTCATATTCTCAGGTGATAGTTTGATGGGCCAAAAATTACATTATAATTTACAACTTACAAATCTTGGCCATGTTCATTTTGTACTATATTTCTAATTGTCTTTTGCTGGTAAGCATGAAAGATTTTAGTATTTACATTTAACTAATGACATTGTTAAGCTCTGTGCAGTGCTCAACAGTTTTTCTTGATTCTCCCAAATTTCTATGTAGATAAGCATAGTATATCAATAATCACAATTATTTTAATTTCTTTTGGTCTATTATTTTTAGTCCCAAATAACTATGAAAATCATATTAGATAGGTTGAAATCTTTCTTAATTAATTGTTTATTTTTTGAAATAATTAGCTTTCTAACTTTCTTCTATGTTCTGGGACATGGATTTAACCTGAAAGCACTTTGATTAAAATCATGACTCCAGAATATCTTTCCCTATTTTATTTTGAGAAAATTAATCTTTATCTTATATTTTTAAAAGTCCTTCCTTAGTTATTGTTTGCAGTTTGAATTATTCATTTTCACACAGCATTGCACTGTATATTTTATTGCATTTTCGAAAATTATTTTATATGTTTTTGTTATATTTTAATCTCCCTGATATGTCTTTTCCAAAGTTCCAATTTTGATTGCTTCTATTTTCTCTCTCCATTGTGTGTGACTGTGTGTGTATGTGTGCTGTGTGTGTGTATATGAGAGAGAGGGAGAAAATTTAGCCTAAGATTTTTCTATATAAGTGGTTAGTTAATTTGTTTATATACATTACTTTTAACAAGTGGAAGATATTTCAAATGATGCTATATGAACAATTTCAACATATAAAAAAGATAAAAGCATTTTTTTCCTAGGAAACAGGAAAAGATTAGAACTGACAGTTTGTTAAAGCAATTTGCTTAACTGTAAATTGAATGAGCCACAGAAACATTAAGTAAACCATGGAAATTTTCACCACAACTTGGGCCATAATAAGCAAGATATATAGTACTATCATAATTATTATTAATATTATTACCTTATTTTGCTTTACAAAATAAATGAGATGAAACAATGTCTAGCCATCCTTTAAACCTCTAATATCCTTACATCACACTGAGAGCAAAAGCCAGCATCTCTATATTTGTTTACAATATCCTGTATAATTAGAACTCTTTTGAATCTCTAAGTGGTCTCCCACTGCTATAACTCTGATCCTCTCAGTCTATCCATCCGTACTGGAGATTTCCCAAACTCAGCAATCATGAACGCAGTTTAGGCATTTCCACTTGCCACTTTCACTACCTGCTTTGTTGTTCCCCAGATAATATCATGGTGCATACATTCAACAGTTTCAGGTCTGCATTCAGTGTCAGACCCAAAGTAAGGCTTTCCCTTACCTTAATTCAAAAATGCAAGCCCCAGACCTCTGCCAAGCTTGGCATAAAATCCTGCTTTCCAAATTTTCTTTACTCCGCAGCAATTAGTATTGTCTTTTGTCCCTCATTAGAATGTAAAATCTATATGCACAGGAATTGCTGTCTATTTTGTTCACTGCTGTGTCTCTTGCACTTAATGTACTAACTGTCATAAGAAAAGAATCTTTGAATGAATGAATGAATGAATGGATGAATTTCAAAATTTCCTTTTTGATTGTTTTTCTTGCTTGTATAATTTATATATCTTAATAAATTGTGTTTGTGTTGGAAAATCAGAGAATCTGGAGGATAGCTAAAATGGTTTCAAGATATCTAGAATCTGAAAGGGTTTTTTTGTTTGTTTGTTTGTTAGTTAGTGAAATTGGAGATACTTAAAACTGGCATGAGTGCATGGAGTATAGACAAGTAATTGCATTTGTATTATTTTGCATACTTTAATCACACATACGATGAGTAAAAAAAGTTATAGGAAAGTAGGTTTGGGATCAAGTATCATTATTCATTCATGCAGACAGAGATCTCTAGTAAGATAACTAGAGATAACTTTCGTCAGATGTAGTCAAGCAAAGGGGGAATAGTATGTATCATGAATGTTGTTATCAGGAAGTTGGAGTACATGGTCACTGGAATTCCTTTCAACTCTTGCACTAATGCATTTTCATCCATAAAGGTATTACCACTTTCTAAGAAAGATTCTTCCATCTACAGAGAGAAGAATTTTTCTATTATTGTGCAGATATTTGCTTGCCTGTAACATTGTCTCTTTGGTCCTTAGCACACCAACACTATGGTGCTATTAACTACACTGAAGTTTTTCCCCACTTCTCCTCCCTCTTCCAAGCAGTTGTGAATCCCTTCAGAAGTCAAAAGAGTGAGATAATTTAGTCCTTCACATTCAGCCACCCTCTGACTCAAATCCCTGCTATTTAGTTGCGGATTTTCTGTGCATCTTACATATTTTTTTCTTCTGAATCGCCCAAACTCACCCTGATGGCTGATGTTTTTAAATCTCCATTCATAACTGGTATTGCTCAGGAAATTGTACAGCATTGGTTAGGAATCCTCCATATCAACACTTAGTGGTTTCTCTGTGATTTTCCAAGCCAAAGAAAACTTTTTTTTGACACTTCACAAATATATGTCCCATAGGTCTTTAGTGGGACAGGAGGTAAATTTAACTTTGTTGAAAAGATCTATACACATTTCCCCTGTTATCTGAAAATAGAGTATTCCTATGAAATGGCATAAAGCAAAGGGGCAATTACCATTAATTTATATAGAAAATTTGTGAACATTTCCAGACCCCAAATAATGCCTCTTGGGCTTTTCTGATACTTTAAGGTATACCTTGTTAATGGATGCACAAAATAAATGGACATAAGGCACAGATGCTCACAGACATAGTTCAAAGCTATGAGGGCTTGATGCTGAGATGCTCAGATGCTGAGTGTGGTTCCTGGGGAAGGAGCCTGGTGGCGTGCTCTGGCTGCTCGTGTGCTCTGTGCTTATAACACTTCATTGTACAACAAACACTGTTGGCTAGTTTTACTTTTAGCCTTTTTTTTTTTTTTTTGTACAAGGGAAAATCTTCAATTTCTTTCATTTAGCAAAAACAATACTAATGTAGGTCTTTTTTAAAAGTGAAGTGACATAACAAAAACTCTCAAAAAGTGGGGATACCTCATATTTAGACTATACTTGACTCAGGGGAAAAGTCTTCAATAGTTACCCTCAAATTTTAACAACTTTTCTCCAAAGGAACATATGAGCTGTCTGGTATCCATTACAGTATAAATCTAGAACTAGTTTTAACTCCCCAGAGTGCCTCAATTCTAGCTTCAAAACCTAAACATGAACTTATTATATGACTCAACAATTCCATTCCTGGATATTTCCGTAAGAAATCTGAAAATATATATCTATCCACAGACTTGCCCATAAGTGTCTAGAGCAGGTTTACTCATAATACCCCAGAAAGGAAAAAAAATAAATGTCCAATAATTCATATGAGTGAATAAGTGAATTGTAATAAATTCATGCAATGATATACAAGAAGCAAAGTAAAAAGAATAAACCACCAATACTGATTTCAAATTATATCACAAAATGTAGTACTCAAAACAGTATGGTATTCACATAAAAACAGAACAGACCAATGGGACAGATCAAGAGCCCTAGACCCCTATCTTATACCACTTGCAGAAATTAACTCAAAATGAATTAAGGACTTAAATAGAAGATGTGAAATCATAAAACTTCTAGAAGAAAAACTGGGGGACAATCTTCTAGGCTTCAGTCTTGGCTGTGTTTTTTTGGATATGACACCAAAGGCACTAGGACAAAAGCAAAGATCAAGTGAGATTGCACCAAACTAAATAATTCTGCACTGCAGAAGAACAATCAGCAAAATGTAAAGGCATCCTGAAGACTGGAAGAAGATATTTGCAAACCATATATCTGGTAATGGATTAATATCAAAAATAAATGAGCAATTTCTATAACTCAGTAGCAAAACAAAACAAAATGAAATCCTGACAATTTTATTAAAAATGTACAGAGTATTTAAATACATGCTTTTTAAAAGAAGACATACAAATGGCCAACAAGAACACCAAAAGGTGCTTAACATCACCAATCAACAAGGAAGTGTAGTTCAAAACTATAAGGAGATCACCTTAAATCTGTTAGCATGGTTGTTATAAAATAAAACAGTAGATAACGAATGTTGGAGAGGAGAAAGGGGAACTCTGGTACACTATTGGTGAGAATACATATTGGTTCAGCTACTGTGGAAAACAGCATGAAGTTACCTCAAAAAATTACAAATAGAAATACCATATGATCAGAAATCTCACTTCCAGGTATATATCTGAAGAGATAAAATTATTATCTCAAAGAAATATCTGCACTTCCATGTTCATTGCAGCATTAACACAACACACCAGGACATGGAAACAAGTATCTATAGATGGATGACTATATAAACAAAATGTGGTATCTATATTGGACAGAATATTATTCATCCATATGAAAGAGGGAAATATTAACATTTATGACAAATGGATTGACCTTGAGGGCATTATGCTGAATGAAGTAAATCAGGTAGATCGTATTGTATGATCACACTTAAGTGTGGAATGTAAAAACATCAAACTCATTGAAACAGTAGAATGGTGGATGCCGGGGGATAAGGGTAGGGAAAATTGGGAGATGTTGATCAAAGGATACAAACTTGCAGTTATAAAATGAATATAAGTGTTAGAGAGTCTAATGTATAGCATGGTGACTACACTTAACAATATTGTATTATACACTTGAAAGCTGCTATGAGAGTAGAGTTCTAATGTTCTCATCATAATAATAGAATGGTAACTATGTAAGGTGAAGAATGTTAAATAACAATATTGTGGTAAATATTCTGTATCAAATCATCACATTGTACACCTTAAACTTACACAATGTTATATGCCAACTATATCTCAATAGAGCTGGAAAAAAGGTACCTATAAAAAATCTATGGCAAATACGGGGAGTGCTGTGAAGTGTGTAAGCCTGACGATTCATAGACCTGTACTCCTGGGGATAATAATACATTATACATTAATAGAAAATAAAAAAAAATAGAAATGTTTTTCTGAACTTCAACAGTTAAAAAAATGAATAAAAGTCGGCTAAAGATAGTTTTAAAAACACTGTTCTGAGATGGGGCACCTGGGTGGCTCAGTGGGTTAAGCCTCTGCCTTCGGCTCGGGTCATGATCCCAGGGTCCTGGGATTGAGCCCCGCATCGGGCTCTCTGCTCAGTGGGGAGCCTGCTTCCTCTTCTCTCTCTATGCCTGCCTCTCTGGCTACTTGTGATCTCTGTCAAATAAATAAATAAAATCTTAAAAAAAAAAAACACTGTTCTGAGAAATATGTATCTTTAAAAAACAATTTTCCCAAAATAAAATAATAAATGCATTTTTACAACTGAAAAAAAATCTAGAGCAAATATCATACATGTTGGGGAGTTATTTGATGTTAGTCCAGAATTATCTTCCCAGCAATGAATAACACTTTCCTGAACATCCCAAAGATTGTTTCAAGGTAAGGGTGTGGGGGGGGTGCAGTACACTGGAAGTCCAAGTAAATTTTATCTACCAGCAAGCACAGGCATATTATTATAAATTATTATATGTTAATATAAGCAGTTAGCCAGGTAAGATTTATTTCAAGCAAGTGACCACTTTTTATTTCATAATAACTGTTACAATTGCACTGCTGTGCTTTTTTAAAAAATTCAATTAGCCAGTTTATAGTACATCATTAGTTTCAGATGTAGAGTTCAATAGTTTATCAGTTGCACTACTGTTCTTTTGCATTGTAGCATAAATCCGTGTTTTCACCTGATTGTTTAGAACCGGTTTCTGTATCCCTAGTAGGCTTCACTATGCCCAATCATCAGTAATGAAACAAAGATGTCCCTGATCACTCCTCCTGTTACACATTGCACAAGAAGGGTGTTGAAGCTAGTTAAGAAGGCAAGAAAAAAATGCCAAAAAATACAGGAAAGGGAGAACAAAATGTTTTTAATTCACAAAGGGATGCTGTATATCTAGATAATCTAAAGAAATTTATATAAAAATGTTAACATTAATGAGTAAATTTATCAAGAACACTAACTACAAGATCTCATCTAAAGCTCAATTTTTTTAGACCAAGATTATTTAATTTTTTCAGCAAAATATTTTTTTCAGTACCAATATTGTGCATGACGTTGTTCTAAGTTTTTAAAAAGGTAGTAGACAGGTCTGTGTCCCACAAAGATTTAATTCCAAAGTCTAAATCATTCTAGATCTGCATATACTCTGTTTTACCTTTATTTATTTTTGTTGTTGTTGTTGTTGTTGTTGTTGTTGTCTCAGACCATCTAATTGTACCTTTAAAAAATATGCTTCAAAAGTGCTAGATTATGATTTGGGACAAAATAATTCCTAAGACAATTTCCAGTGGCTGAGCTGGAGTTCTTAGGACCCAGATATATCTGATTCCCAAGTCTCTTTTTTCTTACAAACACACCCAGGAAATCAGCTCTCCTTTGAGACTATAGTAAAAAGATATTGTAGCAATTAAGTTTTCCCAGCTCCAAACTTTAGAATATCACACACACACACACACACACACACACACACACACACAGAATAGAAAACTTCCCTCCTCCACTTGCCTCCTCATGGTCTCAGTATAGGTTTTAGATCACTCTTGCAGGACCAAAAGCATCACATAGACATTATTATGACTTAATCTGTGGATATGTCTTCAGCTACGTGAGGAACTCCAGTAGCTTTCAGGGTGAGCAGATTTCTGAATTGGGGCTGCATTCTTCTTATTAAAGGAGTGGGTGCAAATTATGATAGCTGACCTGGGAAGAGGCATAAGAGAGTTGTCATACAGGGTTCTTCTCCTTACTTTTGGAAAAAAACCAGTGTACTATACAGCTGCCTTTATATACTGGCTTATGTGCTCCATTTTCACTTTGGATAAAAATGTTAATGTTACAGCTACTGAAATATAATCCTTGTGGGGAGTATTCTAAAGAGAAGTCATCAGTCCCACTGGCTGTGTAAGCTAAAATGTACATCATTAGTTTCAGATGCAGTGGGAGCATTTTCAAGATGCAGTGGGAAAAAAAAAAAAAACACAGAAGAGTGAAGACAGCCTTATTCCATAGTTTTCTGTTTCTCATCTACTTTTCCTCCCAGGCAATTGCTTCCATTTCATTTCATAGTTATAATAGTTGAATTATTTCTCAATTTAAAGTGCTTCTAGATTTCATTTCCTCAGCCTTAATATTTAAAAAATAAAGATATAAAATTTTATAAAAGACATAGGTGAGCAGAGCCAAGTTTATATAGTCTTAGATTTCAAACAGAGACACCTGGGAAGTGGCAGGGAGGTCACCTCTCATATGTCCAGTAGGTACTATTAATGTTGGCATTGATATATTTTATTCAAAGAGACTATTTTCCTTTCAATAGCCCTCTATAGGATTATCCTTATTTCACTACTGGCACATTTTTTTTTCTAAATTAGCACATTCTAGTCCAACATAGTCCACTTCTTCAGACTTGCATCTTATTTGCATCCATCTTATACTCAAAACTTTGTTCCTATTTCCTCACATATACTATCACACCAAATAAATATTCTCCTCCTTACTATTCATAAATGTTTTGTTCATAAATATTTTCTATGGGCTTTAAAAATGTATTGAATATCTCTCTTTTATCCTAGAAAAACTTGTTTTGGAGCTTATGCAGGCTGGGAAATATTCATTTCTATGGCTCCCTGAAATTGTGATATAGGGAGAAAACAAAGTACTCTGTTCTAAAGGAAATGTCAGTTGTTTTAGTTTAAGATGATGAGTATCTCCATTCACATTGGGCTAGACTCTAGAGTCCATTGGAAGAGACTCTTAGAACAACATTAATGTCTCATAAGTTACTGCATTCCCAATGATTCTTCACCCACTATTTACAGTGGTAGTGACCCAAGAGCAGTAATCAGGGGCCATTTGATGATGTTAATAAAGAGATTATTATGTTTTTACATTTAAGATCATTCTATGATTCTTAGTTTTCTTAATTTAAGTTTATCCCAAACCAAAAGTGGGACATTTGTGCTAAAATTAACCCTTTTAAATCATTGTAAGGTTAGTCCTCTAGTAAGACTGATTACCTGAGAAAGGTGAGCCCACAAGAACCATTGAAAATTGTTAACATTTTAGATTGGAATATGTATCCCTGACTATGATGATGAGCCCTTAGCCCTTAGGGCATATTTCATCAATTCTTGATCACACAGTTGGTGAGTTTGTGACCAACTTCATCCTGGAGAATGGACTGCAAATTATGATAACAAAACCATGAAATCCAAAACCCTAGACACATCAAGATCCAGCACATCCACTAAAAGTCAGTTTATTTGGTCAGTGTCTAATGCTTAAGACATGGACCCCAATAGTGCATATGTCACATGGTCAGCATAAATGACCTTATCCAGTGACTGATCTACAAAAAAGACAAATTAGCCATTATAAAGAAGAAAATCCTGCTGGTCAGTTACTCTTTGAGCCTTCTCCTCCTCCTTCTTCTTCCTCTCCTCCTCCCCACTCTCCTCCTCCTCCCACAGTCCTCCTTCTCCTCTTCCTCCTCCTCCTTCCCTTCCACCTCCTCCTCCTCCCTTCCTCCTTCTTCCTTTTTCTTTTTCTGCTTACAGAACAATTCTATAACTGCTGTACCATGAACTTCCAACAGGTGTTATGTCATTCATAAATGGCACCAGTCTAACTCCAGCTTCATTCATCTTAAATGGCATCCCTGGGCTGGAAGAAGTGCATCTGTGGATCTCCTTCCCACTGTGCACCATGTACAGCATTGCCATCACAGGGAACTTTGGCCTTATGTACCTCATTTACTCTGAAGAAGCCTTACACAGACCTATGTACATCTTCCTAGCCCTTCTTTCCTTCACAGATGTGCTCATGTGCACCAGCACTCTTCCCAACACCCTCTGCATATTGTGGTTCAACCTCAAGGAGATTGACTTTAAGGCTTGCCTGGCCCAGATGTTCTTTGTGCATACTTTTACAGGGATGGAGTCTGGGGTGCTCATGCTCATGGCACTGGATCGCTATGTGGCCATCTGCTACCCCCTGCGCTATACTGCTATCCTCACTAATGCAGTCATTGCCAAGGCTGGACTCCTCACTTTTCTTAGAGGTGTAGTACTTGTTATGCCTTTCACTTTCCTCACCAGGCACCTGCCATACTGCAGGGGCAATGTCATACCTCACACCTACTGTGACCACATGTCTGTGGCCAAGATATCCTGTGGAAATTTTAGGATCAATGCTATCTATGGTTTGATGGTTGCCCTACTGATTGGGGGCTTTGATATCTTGTGCATCACAATCTCCTACACCATGATCCTTCGAGCAGTTGTGAGTCTCTCTTCAGCAGATGCCCAGCAGAAGGCCTTCAGCACGTGTACTGCCCACATCTGTGCCATTGTCATCACCTATGTTCCAGCCTTCTTCACATTCTTTACTCACCGGTTTGGGGGACACACTATTCCTCCACACATACACATTATTATGGCTAATCTGTATCTGCTGATGCCTCCCACAATGAACCCTATTGTGTATGGGGTGAAAACTAAGCAGATACAAAAAAGTGTCATTAGATTCTTGCTTAAGGGAAAAGACAATTCTCATAAAATTTAAGTAGAGTCTTCTGAGATGTTAGAATTCTCTTAGCCAGGTTGAGATCAGCAAGACTGTAGGGAACTCTCCAAATGAAAGCAGGTATCTGGCCACAGGAAATAGTTCCATGGGAATTTAATTCTTCTACCTCTCTTTAAAGGGCATCACAATGCCCATTAGGCAGAGACTTTCTCTCCTGAAATTCCATGTTCTTCAAAGACTTTTTTTTTGAATGAGCACACAGGGAGAGCAGCAGAGGGAGAGACAGAAGCAGGTTCTCTCCTGAGCAGGGAACCTGATACCAGACGTGATCACCAGACCCTGGGATAATGACCCCAGCTGAAGGGAGATGCTTAACTGACTGAGCTACCCAGGTGCCCCTTCTTCAAATACTCTTACTCATAGGGGACAGTTGTTGGATCACTAGGACTAGAGTTGAACTTTCTAAAAAAATTTAAATCTCTGGCAAACATGAGCCATGTTCTTCAATATCTGTGCTAGTTTATTTACTTAACATTTTCTTGACCATTTGTAGTTCATTCTTCTTTCCCAAGTTATTTTTTCCTGCTTTATTCCCCAAGTTTGTCAACTGTATATCCAGCAGTGCATACATATGTTCATTAGAAAACTTCTAAATGATGTTAAGTTGCAGCATATTCATAATACCTAGAATGCATAGCCTTCAATATCCAAGCTGAATAAATAAATAATTATGGTCTATTTCAAATATAATGTTGAGTGAAAGAGACCAAATAATATGTGTAGTGTGATTTCATTTAGATGCAGTTCACAAGCAGACAAAACTAATTTTTGGTGTTAGAAATGAAGATGGTGTTTAACTTTGGGAATGAAAACCCAGATAATGATTGGACAGGGTATGAGGAGTTCTTCTGAGGAGCTGCCAAGGATTTAGTTCTTGACCTGAATGGTAATTCCAAAGTGTCCACTTGGTGATATTTAATGAGGCTGTACACTTACTATGTGTGCTCTTTTTTGCATGCATATTATAGTTCAATAAAATATTTATTTAAAATAATATGTCTTGAGGATGCTCTCTGATTTCTCTAAACTGTGAAACATTTTCTTCCTTGCCTCCTGTTACTTACAAAGTATATATATTAATTTCTTTCCATGGTATGCTAAATTTAGTATCAGTAATATGTATATTTGTACAAATTATGATCAAATAACCCAGACAAGATAATCGTTAAAAAAAAATCAAAACTTCCATCTTGAAAATCTCTTTCATCTGGTTCCTTTCCAGAGATAGCCTCTTAAAATATTGTGTGTGTATGTGTACAGCTTTTTTCTTCTCTTTGGTGATTTCTTCTTTTACTACAAGTTAAATTTGACTTTAATTTGACTACAAACTCCCCTGTTATAGACAATGAGGTTTGTAGCTCAGTTGCAGTATCTGTCACCTGTGTGATTTATATATATGTATGTGTGTGTGATTTATGTATGTGTGTGTGCATATAGTGTGTACATGTATCTACATTATATATCTGTATATCTATATATCTACATATATAGATATGTGTGTGTCTACAGTTTCCTTATCTCCCTACTACTTCCAACCTTAATGTTAATCAGATATATTTTTAATTTCCTGCTCTTTTTAAAATTTTATTTATTTATTTATTTGAGAGAGAGAGAGAGAGCGAGCACAAGCAGGGGTAGCAGTAGAGAGGGAGAAGTAGGCCCCTTGTTGAGCAGGGAGATAAAAGTGGGGCTCAATTCCAGGACCCTGGAATCATGACCTTTGCTGAAGGCAGACACTGAACCTACTGAGCCTTCCAGGCACCCCTTAATCTCCTATTCTTAAGATCATTATCACTCGCTATGAGTATAGAAATCTTCCTAGATTTATCATTTGATTGCAATAGCTGAAAACTAATAAAAAGTATTTGAATTATTATAATATTGATATGACTATTGGGTATGAATGTATACTACTTTACAAACAGGTCAGGATTATATTCCTTTCTGTATCTGTTCAATGTCACCATCTTTATTATTTTTGCAGGAGAACATTTCCAATATCAATACTTTTCAGAGATATCTGTTAATATATTTCACCCATAAACAATGAAAGATTTTCTATGGAAGAGAGGCAAACAGAGAATTAGAAAATGACTTATAACAGAAAAGAATGACTGATGGCAAAAATATGTAAGGGAAGGAAAATAAAGTTGCAAAAATCTCACAGAAAGAGAAAAAATGCAAGGCAATATAAAATATGAAAGAAAAATAAAGAAATATGGAAGTTCTTTCCAGGAGGGCAGAAGTCTCACTTTTAAGATTTACATTAAAAGTGAAAACTGTTCAGGGAAAGAGAGAATTTTTCCAAATATCTAGAAAATAATATTTTCTATAACAAAATTAAAAATTTGTATTTTAAGAAGTAATCAAGAAATACCAAAATACCTAGAAAAATTGTAAAAAAGTCAAACCTGGACATAGTACTGTCAAAGAAGATAAAGATAATGAAAAAATCCTTAAACATTTCAGGTGGAAAACAAACATTAAAATACTAAAAAATTCAATTCATATTTCCAGAATTGAAAAGGATCCCTACTAATAATATTGATGCTGGAAGATCATAGTTTTCTTCTTTATGAAAAGAAGTAATTATTAGACTGTTAACATGTTCTCAATTTTATAATCAATCAAATATGTGAATGATAAAGTTACTTTAGATATGCAAAAAATGAAGAAAGAAGACCTACATAACAGTTTTCTTAGTTATTTGAGGATGTGCTCTAGGAAAATGACAAAATAAATCAGAATTTGCTAATACATGGAATTCAGGCATTAGTGGTTTCGGTCTAGGAAAGGAAAAAAAGAATTTCCACCAATCTGAATGAAGAAGATTGAAGATGAGAATAATTTCTTATAGACCAGCTTTCAACAATTATTCTTGTGTTCAGTCAATTTCTTCTGATTATATTACTAGAAACTTCCACATTCATACACATTCTCTCTCTCTCCCTCCCACCCTCGCTCCCTCCCTCCATAACAAGATTAAGTATCATTTACTTAGATACTACTAGGAGTTAATTTATTCTGGATGCTTTACATGCATATCTGATTTTTGAATCAATTCTGCAGATAGTCATTATTCACTGCACTTTATTATTAAGGAGACTGAAATTTGGTTGGGTTCTTTAATTTGTCATAGGCTTCAAAGATTTTAGGTAGAGATCTGGGATTTGAATCTAGAAAATTTGTGTTATTTCTTTTTTTAAATTATATTTCATTGAGGTAAAAATATTTCACATGAAATGTATCCTCTTAAAACATTTTAAGTGTATAATACCTTTTGTTTACTGTACATACAATATTATACAACAGATCTCTAGAGCTTATTCATCTCACTTAACTGAAAGTTTATGATGGCTATTTAGTAATTTTCCCCTCTCCCCTGTCTTGGGAAACAACCATTCCACTCTTTATTTTTAGGAATTTGGCTATTTCAGATACCTCATCTATATGGAATCATCCAGTATTTGTTCTGTAACCAACATTTTTCACTCAGCATGCTGTCTTCATGGTTATCCATGTTGTGCATATTGCAAAATGTGCTTCCTTAAGGTTGCATTGTATTCCATTATACATATATACCACATTTTCTTTATTCAACTGTCAATGGACATTTAGGTTGTTTCCATATTTTGGTTATGATGAATAATAATGCAGTAAACATGGGGATACCAATTTCTCTTTGAGATCCTTATTTCAGTTCTATTGGATAAATCAGAAGCAGGGTTGCTCCATCTTATGGCGGTTCTATTTAAAAATGTTTGAGGAATGTCCATATTCTTTTCCATAGTTGCTGAAATATTTTGCATTGCTAGCAACAGTGCACAAATGTCCCAGTATCTCTACATTCTTGCCAGCACTTTTTGTCTCTTGTTTCTTCAATAACAGCAATCCTGATAGATATCAGGTGACATCTCATTGTAGTTTAGATTTGCATTTCCCTGATCATCTGATGATTAGTGATGTTGAGCATCTTTTCATATACCTGTTAGCCATTTGTTTATGTTCTTTGAAGAGATGTCTATTAAAGACCTCAGCCCATTTTCTAACTTTCTGCTCAAATTGAGTTGTAAGAGTTCCTTATATATTTTGTATATTATTTTATGGTTTGCAAGTATCCTCTCCCATCCTGCAGGTTGCCTTTTTGGTCTGTTGAATCATCATTTTATTCATTAACACCATTCCATGTTACATCTTCCAAAGATGAAGTCTGATTTCTTCCAATGGTTGAAAACTTTAATCCATCCCTAATCACTTCCTTTTCCTACTTTTCTTAAATAAATGTTACTATTAGTATCTCATTGTAATTTGGTAGGAATGTCAGAAGGAAGACAGATGTCTACTCTATATTATCACATAACCACATCTTTATTTCCCTTTTCTTGAGAAGGATAAATTTTTAAAAAAATGATTAGAAGAAACTCATTTAAGTTAATGCATAAGTCGCTGACAATCAATTTGTTCTTTTTAAAAAATATATTTTTATGAAATATAATTGACACATAAAATTGTAAAAGTTTAAGGTGTACACCATGTGTTGATTTGACATCTTTATATGTTATGATATGATTACTACTATAGTGTTAGCTAGCATCTCTGTCACCTCATATAATTATCATTTCTTTTTGTGGCAGGAACACTTAAGATCTATTCTCTCAGTAAGTTTGAAGTTTAGAGTACAGTACTGTTATCTATAATCACATTGCTGTGTCATATCTCCAGGATTTATTAATTAGTCAAACAACACGGACCCATTTCCCACTCCCCCAGTTTCTGGTAAGCGTCATTCTACTTTGCTCTTATGAGTTTGGCTTTTTTAGATTCCACATGTAAATAAGATCATACAGTATTTGTGTTTCTTTGATTTGTCTCACTTAGCATGATGCCCTCAAGTCTCAGCCATGGTGTCATAAATGGCGGGATTTCCTTTTTATTTCATGGTTGAATGATATTCCATCATGTGTGTGTTTATAAATACACCATTCAATGATGAAATAACCTGTGAATTATGATTCTGATTTTTTAAATTACATATACATGGAAATAAAGACCCACTAAATCTTAATAGCAGGTATTTTTAGCTTCAGAAGTATATTTTATTTAGGGGCACCTGGGTGGCTAGTTGGTAAAACAGCTGCCTTTGGCTTAGGTCATATACTACAGTCCTGGATGGAGCCTCTCACTGAGCTCCCTGCTAAGCTAGGAATTCTACTACTCCCTCTCCCTCTGCACCTCCCCCAACTTGTGCTCCCTCTTTCTCTCTCTCAAATAAATAAAATCTTTTTAAAAAGGAAGTATATAATATTTAAAAAGGTTTAAATTGTTATCATTTTTTTAATTAAGGGGTATAATATTTTAGAAATTTGAATAACAAACACACACTTATTGATTATAAAGTCATACACACATACACATTTTCCTCATTTTTAATAACTTTAGACAGAATTTCTTCTTTTAAAATTTATTTAATTTTTTAAAATTTTTTTATAAACATATAATGTATTTTTATCCCCAGGGGTACAGGTCTGTGAATTGCCAGGTTTACACACTTCACAGCACTCACCATAGCACATACCCTCCCCAATGTCCATAACCCCAACACCCTCTCCCAATCCCCTTCCCCCCAGCAACCCTCAGTTTCTTTTGAGAGACTAAGAGTCACTTATGGTTTGTCTCCCTCCCAATCCCATCTTGTTTCATTTATTCTTCTCCTACCCCCTTAACCCCTCATGTTGCATTTCCACTTCCTCATAACAGGGAGATCATATGATAGTTGTCTTTCTCCGATTGACTTATTTCGCTAAGCATGATACCCTCTAGTTCCATCCACGTCGTCGCAAATGGCAAGATTTCATTTCTTTTGATGGCTGCATATTATTCCATTGTGTGTATATACCACCTCTTCTTTATCCATTCATCTGTTGATGGACATCTAGGTTCTTTCCATAGTTTGGCTATTGTAGACATTGCTGCTATAAACATTCGGGTGCACGTGCTCCTTTGGATCACTACGTTTGTATCTTTAGGGTAAATACCCAGTAGTGCAATTGCTGGGTCAAAGGGGAGTTCTATTTTCAACTTTTTGAGGAACCTCCATGCTGTTTTCCAGAGTGGTTGCACCAGCTTGCATTCCCACCAACAGTGTAGGAGGACTCCCTTTCTCCGCATCCTCGCCAGCATCTGTCATTTCCTGACTTGTTAATTTTAGCCATTCTGACTGGTGTGAGGTGATATGTCATTGTGGTTTTGATTTGTATTTCCCTGATGCTGAGTGATATGGAGCACTTTTTCATGTGTCTGTTGGCCATCTGGATGTCTTCTTTGCAGAAATGTCTGTGCATGTCCTCTGCCCATTTCTTGATTGGATTATTTGTTCTTTGGGTCTTGAGTTTGCTAAGTTCTTTATAGATTTTGGACACTAGCCCTTTATCTGATATGTCGTTTGCAAATATCTTCTCCCATTCTGTCAGTTGTCTTAGGTTTTGTTAACTGCATCCTTTGCTGTGCAAAAGCTTTTCATCTTGATAAAATCCCAATAGTTCATTTTTGCCCTTGCTTCCCTTGCCTTTGGCCATGTTCCTAGGAAGATGTTGTTGTGGCTGAGGTCGAAAGAGGTTGCTGCCTGTGTTCTCCTCAAGGATTTTGATGGATTCCCTTCTCACATTGAGGTCCTTCATCCATTTTGAGTCTATTTTCATGTGTGGTGTAAGGAAATGGTCCAATTTCATTTTTCTGCATGTGGCTGTCCAATTTTCCCAACACCATTTATTGAAGAGGCTGTCAATTTTCCATTGGACATTCTTTCCTGCTTTGTCGAAGATTAGTTGACCATAGAGTTGAAGGTCTATTTCTGGGCTATCTATTCTGTTCCATTGAACTATGTGTCTGTTTTAGTGCCAGTAGCATGCTGTCTTGATGATGACAGCTTTGTAATAGAGCTTGAAGTCTGGAATTGTGATGCCACCAACTTTGGCTTTCTTTTTCAATATTCCTTTGGCTATTCGAGGTCTTTTCTGGTTCCATATAAATTTTAGGATTATTTGTTCCATTTCTTTGAAAAAAATGGATGGGATTTTGATAGGGATTGCATTAAATGTGTAGATTGTGTAGATTGCTTTAGGTAGCATAGACATTTTCACAATATTTGTTCTTCCAATCCAGGAGCATGGAACATTTTTCCATTTTTTTGTGTCTTCCTCAATTTCTTTCATGAGTACTTTATAGTTTTCTGAGTATAGATTCTTAGCCTCTTTGGTTAGGTTTATTCCTAGGTAACCTTATAGTTTTGGATGCAATTGTAAATGGGATGGACT
The DNA here is from genome assembly GCF_010015895.1 of Lontra canadensis. Lineage (NCBI taxonomy): Eukaryota > Metazoa > Chordata > Mammalia > Carnivora > Mustelidae > Lontra > Lontra canadensis. Next base: position 29,205,990 of record NW_022631001.1, on the reverse strand, counting down.
CCTTAATTTCTCTTTCTTCTGTCTTGTTGTTGGTGTAGAGATATGCAACTGATTTCTGTGCATTGATTTTATATCCTGACATGTTACTGAATTCCTGTACAAGTTCTAGCAGTTTTGGAGTGGAGTCTTTTGGGTTTTCCACATATAGTATCATATCATCCACGAAAAGTGATAGTGTGACTTCTACTTTGCTGATTTGGATGCCTTTAATTTCCTTTTGTTGTCTGATTGCTGAGGCTAGGACTTCTAGTACTATGTTGAATAGCAGTGGTGATAATGGACATCCCTGCTGTGTTCCTGACCTTAGCGGAAAAGCTTTCAGTTTTTCTCCATGAGAATGATATTTGCGGTGGGTTTTTCATAGATGGCTTTGATAATATTGAGGTATGTTCCCTCTATCCCTACACTTGGAAGAGTTTTGATCAGGAAGGGATGCTGTACTTTGTCAAATGCTTTTTCAGCATCTATGGAGAGTATCATATGGTTCTTGTTCTTTCTTTTATTAATGTGTTGTATCACATTGATTGATTTGCGGTTGTTGAACCAACCTTGCAGCCCTGGAATAAATCCCACTTGGTCGTGGTGAATAATCCTTTTAATGTACTGTTGAATCCTATTGGCTAGTATTTTGGTGAGAATTTTCGCATCTGTGTTCATCAGGGATATTGGTCTGTAGTTCTCTTTTTGATGGGATCCTTGTCTGGTTTTGGGATCAAGGTGATGCTGGCCTCATCAAATGAGTTTGGAAGTTTTCCTTCCATTTCCATTTTTTGGAACAGTTTCAGGAGAATAGGAATTAGTTCTTCTTTAAATGTTTGGTAGAATTCCCCCGGGAAGCCGTCTGGCCCTGGGCTTTTGATGTTTGGAGATTTTTGATGACTGTTTCAATCTCCTTACTGGTTATGGGTCTGTTCAGGTTTTCTATTTCTTCCTGGTTCAGCTGTGGTAGTTTGTATGTCTCTAGGAATGCATCCATTTCTTCCAGATTGTCAAATGTGTT